>NC_081408.1:588344018-588556518 GCF_030272615.1 Cryptomeria japonica | reverse complement strand
TATAATATTCTAAAATTAATAAAAACAAAACATATCCAAAACAAGTGCCACATAGTGGCCAGTACTTGCCTTGTTAATTTGTTGTTGAAATAGTAATTTATTAATTGTAATTAATATATTATTTAATTTATTTAATATTATTTATCTTTCTTGTTAATTTGTAGTTGAAATAGTAATTTACTAATTGTAACTAGTATATTTTTTTAATTTAATTTATTTTGTTTTATATTATTTATCTTTCTACAATTGCGTTGTCTTAAATGTATAATTATAGAATATTTTATGTGATTATTAACTCTGACCCTAATATTTTTAATTATTATAATAGAAAAACAAGAACATGAATTTACAATAAAAATAATATAAGATAGTATATCATAAAAGATAATATAATCAACAATTTTGTATTGTAATAATTAAAATTGCATTGTTATTAATATACTATATTGTATATTATCATTTTTATATTATTAAATAATAGTTAGTATATTGTTACTTTAATTTGTATAAATATTAAAGTTTTTTTTCATAATTTTCTCTTAAATATACATGTTGAAGATAAATTAAAAAATATGTCAAAATATATTATAGTGTAAAAATTTAATGTTATTTATAATGTCAAATATAAATTAATCACTCAATCAAACAATTAATAGTTTTATTAATATATAAACAATAAACAATTAATAATTTTGACTAAAACAAATCTTATTAAATATTAAAATCAATCTATATTCCAAATAGTTTTTAATAAGTTCTTGTTTATAATTTTTTTTTTTAAAAGTGACAAATAACTAAATAAATAATATGCACATTTTAATTCCGGCTATATATTCCGCTATATAGTTGCCACTAAATCTATTTATTTTGGATTTATAAGTGTATAGAAAAATAATTTTTGTAATTTGTAATGTTAAATATTGCACAACTACGATTTGGTAAATAAAAAGATTGAACAAATTAAAAGTTAGAACTTGTTTGTGATTGGTTCACATTAACTTTTTTAATAACTAGTTAGCTGGAAAAACAAAAAACTCATTACAATAGTACTAATGCGAAGTACTAATAACTAAAATATTACACCAACTATATATACAAATTCAACCATTATATTATTCTTAAATCTTTTAATTAATACTTTGCACTTTCCACCATATTTTATAATCCCTTAACTATTTTAAGTCTTATGCATTTAAATATTACAATCATCCAAATTTAATTATGCATTTAAATATTACAATTATCCAAATTTACATTTCAATATAATAGGTTATCCTTTTTAATAATCTTTTTAATTGACAATCTTTTGAGTATTGATTAAAGCTTTGGGGTCCCAATTAGTGAGAATCTAGTGCCCCAAAAGCGACATCACAATGTCCAAACTATATAGCATCACTAAGGTTAATTATTATTATTTTTAACTAATTAATTTGAAATATATCTTTTATTCTCTGTTAATTAAGAGGCATTTAACTTCATATAAATATTAAAATCTACCGCGGCCCATCGTCATAGACGACCTTTCTTGTGAAGGTAAAATTTAAACGGAGGTGTTGCCGTGGCACAAATGTATAAGCTTCCTGCGAAATCCAATTAGTTAAGAACAAAGGAAAAAAAAACGAAAACCAGAGCAGACCATTGACATTAATAGTTTAAGGGCGAATTTTTCTAATTGGTACGCGAAGAGGTTGAAAATCAAGAAACCCAATTTCTTAATTGCTCTGTATCTGGAGAAACCAAAGCTTAAATCCTTCCCTGCTTGTGGGGGATATAAAGGGTATTCTCATCCATTTTAAGAATTTTTCGCCCTCCTTTTCATTTTTTGTCAGACCTTTAATCTGCATTCAGTCTGTCAAATTCTTTCTGTTTGATATTGTACTTGTAGACGTGGGTTGGATCTCGTTACTGTGAGGGGAATATTCTAAAATTTAAATCTTTTCTGCAGTTTTGTTTTGAACAGGTCCAGGTGTTTCTATTTTTGTTGGTAGTCTTGTGTGTTTGCGTGCACTCTTTCTTTTTTCCGGGGGAGCGGCTTCTGGATAGTAGAGGGTGGAATGTCTGAGGAGAAGTCAAGGAGGAGGATATACACAGAATATACATCTGGGGTTTTTGCAGGCCTTGGTATACAACATTGCTGCAAAAATTCGCAGATTTGACATTCTGGGTGCTGAAAGATCCGGCCAGGCTAAGGAGCCAAAATAACTGTACAATGGTTGGATTTATTAAGAAAATTTTGGGTCATCTGGGGTTCATTAAGGAAGATAACAACGAAAACCAGCAGCACCAGCAGCAACAGCAGCCTCATCATCATCAACATCATCATCATTATCAGGGACCCTCTGTTAACAACACTGTTGATTCCAGGCAGGGTTTCAAAATGAAGGTGGCAGTGCCCACTGAAACAGCGCCACAGGGCCCTGTTGTTTACCAGTGCTGGGGTAATGATGGTGGAGTACAGGTATGTATTGTAAAATTTTTGTATTCGTTATATTTGGGGTATATTTTGTATGCTATTTCTCTGTTTTTTAACAAAAATTAGATTAGCACACCAACAGATTTTATCCCACAAATTTTTTCTAAAGGTATCATGTAAATGTGATGAAGTTGTTAGATTGGATTAAACCATATTGGATTCATCTAAATAGTCATGTATTAAATATTTCTTCTTCTTAAAATCAGTCTATTCTACATATATTTTTTGAAGGATTGGGAAAATTATTGTTTAATTGTCAATATGTTTCCACTCCTTAAGCGTTTCCGAGCTTAGTTTTGTTCTTTAGTTTTCATGGTTGTTTTTGAGACCGCGTTAGGTTTTTCTATGATTATATCGATATGTATTCTGTAATGCATGAAACCTTTTTTAGGTTTACTTGCATACTGTAATGGGTGGACTAAGGGATCAGTTAAATAATCCCATGATAATCAACACCGGGGCTCCAATAATTTTTGCAAGTTCTGTATTACACTCTTTCTGGAAGCTCAGTCCATTTTTGTGTTGTAAAGGTCCATAGAATTGCTTACCTAACCAATCCAGAATCATTATAGGCATAATTGATTTTGAAAACTGCGGTCTTGTTACCATACGAATGATAATTGTAATCCAAGTGAGATACCTGGTTACACATCCAACAGGCATTATATTTGCAATCCAAGTTAAAACCTGTGGGATCAGTTTGAAAGGCATCATACCTTTATTCGAAATTAAATATTCCTTAAAGATCTGGTATCAATATTGAAGGCCTCATAGGTGCTCCAAGTTGAAATTGCAGTATTGGCGCCAAAGGCATTACAGGTGTAATCCATGTCAAAAACTTTAGTATCAATTGCAAAAGCATCACAGGTTTAATAAAAGTTAAAAATTGTAATTAGAGTAGTTCAAGTTGAAAACTATGTTATAGATGGTATCCGAGCTGAAATGTTAAAAATTGTAGCATTAATCCCAAGGGCAGCACAGGTGTGATAAAAGTTTTGGATAGCAGTTTTGACTTTTTATTATGGTATTATAAATTTATGTTTACATATATTTGTTAAGTTTCCTAATCCAAGTTGTTCCTGGAAAAATAATCCAGTTAAACCATGCTTTGGATTTCTGTCTGCAGTTTTCAGTGTGATGTAGCTGAGAAAAAGTGATAGAGTAGTGGCATGTGTAAGAGGCATGATGATACATTCATGGAGTCATTCTTGTTAAAGAGCCATATTTTTTCCACTGGTTTTTGATTTTGTGAAGTTAATCACCAAAGATCCATTGGTTATCACATGCATGTGCAATATAGTACACACATGGAGTTATACTTTCTCCAGTTTTTGACTTTAAGGGATACTTTACAGATTTAAGTTCTTAACAGTTGTTTTATGAGTTTTGTAGTCTGGGGGAATTGAACTTAAACACTTTAAGAAATTTCAAGTTTTCAAGAGTGAAGATATTGAACTGATGTGTAGGATGTCTTTGGCATGCTGCACTTGGAAGGTGGTAATAGATTAGAGTAAGAGTGATAGCATTTGCTAGAAGCCTAATGAAGAGCCCTATTGTTTTAGAGGATTAGAGATTCCGAGAATTTTTTTACTCCTTACAGGTTCTGAGGATGGAGGATCCAGGGGTGGTTGTCTTTTTTTGTAATAATCCAAAACAATTGCTATATTCAAGTGGGAAAATTTCACAGCTTCAACATTACCTTTATTTGCAATTCCTGGAAATCTGATCCAGTTCTATGATAAGACTGATTTTCATTTCCCTTTTTAAAGTTAAACCCTAGAATATGCTTGAGTAGTCCAATTTGAAAAAGGCTATGGATTGTATTGAACAAAATATGTTAAATTTTTTAAGGAACATGCCGAATCAATGGTTTAATTTGTTGAATGGAAAAAATATTTCAGGCAGAATCCTGTGGCCTTGTTCTCTACGGGAGCTTAGGGTAACTGAAGTGGTTTTTTGTGGATTCATTTTTCCCAAGGGTGAATCTATGATAGGTGGCAGAGCTATTTAATTCACAGTACATCCGACAATGATGTCTTTGTATTTCAAATATCAGTATAAAAAATGTTGGTGGAAGAGCCCATGGAGAGAGGCCCATTAGGAGGCCAAGGAAAAAATAAATAAAATAAAGAAAAGGTAATGCAAAAATTGTCACCCATGGGCAACATTAGGGTTCTAGTAGAACAATAAATAAAAATAAAGACAAAATTACAATTATAGAATGAAAAAGGTAAGGTGTCCAAACAGCTGAATAAAGTTTACTATACTTCTTATTTTATCAAATGATTATGAGAATAGGGGAGGTATGTAGATGATGAAACTTAAAATAAAAAACACAAGCGAGGAGACATGGTGGCTGATATTGCAAGGAAGGTTTGGGGATAGAGGGTAGTGCTGCACAGTTATAAACATGTGCTTGATGTTTTGCATCAGATGTCTGTCCTGATGTTTTCATGGTCAATTTGTGGTTTCGAGACAAGTTGTGGGTGTGAAAATACTGGGATTTATGTTCATCGAAAGATACCAGTTCTGCACTTACATGTGCCTGTGCCGGCTTTCTTTTTTGCTTAATTAAGATTTTTTAATTCCCTTATGCTTATGTTACTTGTAGAAGATGAGCCTTTGAAGTTTTCGTCAGATGCTAGTATGTGATGTAGGATTAGTGAGGGGCAGATCTCCTCTATGGTTATTATCTTAGGTTTAGGAATTCTTATTGTATGAGATACATATTTGAGATTTTGATGCCTATATTGAATATTGCCTATTCCTTGTTCGTCTCTTCTTGTCCAGTGAATCTTCTTCCAAATTAAAACTGTAATGAAAAAAAATTAGTAATGCTTTTCTTGGTAACTTAGAATCATTTAACTGATGCTTGTACTCCAATAATTAATTTACTGTAATACTGTTGTATCTTGTAATCATTGCTGTTATAATGTACCACTTCAGTTACGACAAAAAAAAGGAATCATAACTTTACTTTAGAATACTCATGTGGTTTACTGAACACTTCTTGCCCAGAAACTTTTATCATCCTTTTTTTTCCAACTTAGTAATTGAAGGGAATTACAGTACCCAAGGATTGCTGTCTTTTTGGATAGTCTATGTCGTTAGTACCTTATAAGGTTCTAACATTACTTACAGTTTTCTATTCTTTTATCTAGGCTCTTTCTTTTGCTCAGATGAGATTATGAGCCACCTTTAATGAAGTTTGGCCCACAATTATTTACAGGCTACATTCTTATGTTTTCTTAAGACAGTCATGCTTGAATGTACCCCTGAATTGCTATGTGATAACTTTATCACATATTCGCTAGAGTTTTTGGGTTGCCTCAATGTGGTGGGGGGATTTGAACTTGAATCATACTCTTAGGAGTGTTCTCAATTACCTTTACACCACAACCTCTTGGGCCTTTAATATAGATTCATAAGTGTACCTAATGTAGAGTGTAAATTTGCAGGAGGTCCCATTTGTTTATTTTGGTGTACAACCAACCACATCTATGATGAATGTGTTGTAAATTTGTAATAGTATAGAGTGTTACTCTGTGACATTTCAAAATTAGAATTTTTTTTATTGGTCAGTAAAGGATGTAGGGGGTCTCCTACTATTCTTGCAATGACAGAGGACACCATTAGAGGAACTCTGAGACATTCCCCTTCACCCTTCCCCCCCACCTGAATGTGTTGAGATATTAATAGTGTTGGTAGCATTCTAAAATTTGAATATCGTAGATTGGTGTTGATGTAGTTGAGGATGGAGGTCCTAGTTAAGGGATTTCCAAACCCAGAGTCTTCCTACCCGGTTTCAATTCACACAGCGGAAACATAGAATTCATAGAGAATGTCATGTCACAAACATTTTTCTATCAAATATCAACGTTTACATTGCAACATTGCTTCTCAGGGCTACAAAATTTGGCTTCAAGCTTTTCAACTATCTATTTCATCCTATAGACTGTGATGTCCTCGGTTAGAAGGAGTCAAGCCCCTTTTTATTTGCTAATGTTTTATAGAATAGATAAATAAGTTTTAAATAAACATTATTTCAAATTAGGAATAAATGAAATTATTCATTATTTTTCTTACACTGACTTACATGGTGGTATTAAATAATTTTCCTAAAACAGCTTTTGCCTGACTTTATTGTGTTTTGGGGAGGCTAATTCCCTAATGCCAACCTTAGGAAGAATTGATATTTATATGGGCTGGTTTTGGAAGCTAAACATTGAAGAATTTAGTTGTTGTCTGCATTAAATGAATGCACTCTTCTTCCGGACACAAACCTGGAGGAAGCCATTGATAGGACGAAACCCCTATCTGCAATCTTACCAGCAATCATCACCATTGCTGCTATATTCTGCCTGTTGCTTCATGAGATCAAGATTGAGTGATGTGAGGCTTAACAAGGGCACGAGCTCTTCTCTGTTGTGCATCCAATCCCGCAGAATTAGTATAGGAGCTGATTTATACTCTGGCATGAAAGTGAAATCCTCACAATGTATATTCAAGGTAGGTGTCTGAGTTGATTAGATTGTTGCAGTAGCAATGCAAGGAGCAGTTATAAATATCTAAGTAAATTATATTCATTCGGGTTGAGACTGTAGAAAGGAAATTCTCTAGAAAGCACAACATATCATAGACTGCAAAGCGATTGGTGCTTGCGCATGGGAACAGAAGCGTGATACTGATCCAATCTAACAAGGCTGTGGAGCAGCATTTCATGAACAAAATAGTATGCTATTAATGTCGCATCTCCATCATATGAATTATTGCAATCTGATATGTGTGCTGGTTTAATGTTCTGAGAAATATAAACATTTACATTGTCTGTGTGACCTGAACGTTGTGTGGTTATGGAACTGGTGAACTTTGTGAGTCAAATACATTCTGAAATATTATTGTAGAAAACTGTTCATTGTTTTATGAGTGATTGATAAATCTGAGAAATCAAATCTGAGTTTGCATAAGCCATTTGTTGCTAATAGTGGTGAATACCAGTTTAATCTTCTGTTACACAAGCTGGTGTATTTCAGTGGTATCAGAGCTTGGCATCCTGCCAGCCTGTTGATTGGTGAGTGAGGGGTCATAGATACAAGCAAAGGGGAAAAAAGAAGGCAATGGGTGACAGGGAAGAGACATATCCCCAAGAATAAATTAGAGAGATCCGAGAGATCCATACTAGTGTGAGGGATACCATGATGGAGATGTTTCAACTTTTAAGAGGAATGAGCCAGAAACTAGGTGCTGATAGGCCTGTTTTAAACTGGTGCTGAAGGCAATAGAGTGGAGTAAACGCTTCAGCTGGTGATGGGAAAACCTCAGTTAATACAATAACCTTCAGGGCTAAATTTATGGAAAAAGAAGCAGCAGTAGGTATTTGGGAAGAACAACCTGATTCGGTGGAAGATATGACAAGATTTCATGATGCATACTATGCATTAAGCCCTGCCATATGCAACGAGTTGATTTTGAGGGACTTTGTGAAATGAAGAAAGCAATTGGGCATGGCAGGAGATGGTATGAAGAGAGAAAAGACATTCAGCACCATTTAGGAAAAATCACTACAACTTTTGATGGTGCCGGTAATTCCTCAGCAACGGCTTGGTTACAGAAATTAGATACATATTTCTCATTAAACCCAATGCTTGAAGAGGAGACTATCAAATTTGCTACTTTGCATCATCGAGTGGCTCACAAATGGTGGTACCATGGCATGGTGATGCAAGGGCATGATTCAATCACCACCTCGGAGGACTAAAGCCAAAGGTTGATAGAAAGGTTTGATGGGAAGGATCTAGAAACTCATTTTGGAGAGTTAGCACAGTTGAAGCAAGAGGGTAAAGTGGAAGATTATGTAGCAGGATTTCAAATGCTTGCAGTAATGATTTGTGTCAGAAAAGAGGCTTATAGTCTTTTTCGTGGAAGGCCTAACTTAGCCCCCCAGAGGGTTAGTTAGGGCATTCAATCCAAGCTCATTACAAGACACCATCAAAAAGGCTTTGAGTTTTGAAGATTCGGTGACTAAGGATAGATTGAGCTCCAAGCAAGCATGTCCTATACAATCAAAGAAATCTTTCCAAAAGAGCACGTTACCTCCTTAGCCAAGCTAAATGGAGGTGTCTAAGAATGAATTTGTAATGTCCCCACTTTGGAATAGAATTTAAGGGTAAATAATAATAATAAAATTAAAATAAAAATATAAAAGAATATAATTAAATTTAATTAAATTTTAATTAAGTTAATGAATGGTCAAAAGACATGAAATGAAAAGTTGTGACTCCCTCAAATATGAGATATAAAAGGGAGAAGAGAACCTCATTTGAGGGGGATAATTTGTGAATCACAAGTGCAGATCTGATTTAAATAAGAAGTGCAGTTCTGATCATGAGAGGTTGTGTCCCTTTCAAAGGGCAGATATAATGAAGAGTTGCACTCTTTCAAAGGGTGCTAATTGTGAAAGGGTGTGTCTCTTGCCAAAGGGTATATATGATGAAGAGGTGTGACCCTCCCTCAAACTGAAAGATATATAGGAAAGAAATCAAAAGCAATTAGTGACATCACCATTGATCAGATCAGATCAGAACTGTTATGAAGTTATAGGCTGTCTCCATACTCAAACAAAGGCACGAATGAGACTGAAGGAGGAAAAAAGGAAGAAGTAAGTAATAAAACAAAAAGCCTAACACCTGCTACGAATATACTCAGCCAGATATCCGAACTGGTATAAAGTCCAAGGATTATATATAGCAAACTGTAGTTGCATTATATGGTAATTTTTGCACGACACATCTGTATGTTCACAGTATTAATACCTTGCATATTTATACTGATTCATGTTTATGAATCTGATCTATGATACTGACTGAACACTAACTATAGAGGGAGAACTGTTACTAAGGCACCCTCTCAGACAGAGGGAGAACAGTTAATAAGGCATCCTCCTTAAGATTGAGAGAGAACTGTTATTAAGACACCCTCACAAAGTGGCTTGATTAGGGAGAACCGTTACTAAGGCACCCTATCAAGATAATGAGGATTCCTAAGATTATGACCCAGGATTTCTGATCTTTACATTACAGTTGCTGCTTGTTGAATTATTTAAATTTTATCATAATAATTCTGTAAATTATAGTTTTTCAAATTTAAGAATCATAGTTAGTTTTCTCTACTTTAATTTTTACCATTCTTTATCTGTATTTCCATAACTGGTCTATAACTGTCAATCACTCATATGTTGTGATTAGAAGATTATCCTTAACTTGTGTTGCAGGTTATTCCTACCAAAGAGATAAGGGAGATTCCTTCCCTAAACCCTCTTTGATAGCCAAGAAATCGTAATCTAGGGCAGAATAGAGTAATTGAGGAAGAGGGACATTACAGAATTGTGAAGGAAAAATCTTTGTTTCACATGCAAAGAACCATAGCAACCAGGTCATAGGTTTTTGGGGAAAGGACAAATGCACTATATAGAGGTAGTCTTCGATGAGGATACAGTAGAGGTGATGTGAGAAGGTTTGGATCCAGATTTGAAGTTGCTTGAGGACAAGCAATATCCGGTACAGGCGAATTGTGATGTCCCCTATTAGAAAGGGAGTCGGCTCCCTTTTTATTTGCTAATGTT
This sequence comes from Cryptomeria japonica, assembly GCF_030272615.1. NCBI lineage: Eukaryota > Viridiplantae > Streptophyta > Pinopsida > Cupressales > Cupressaceae > Cryptomeria > Cryptomeria japonica. The sequence goes on along the minus strand of NC_081408.1, from coordinate 588,546,424 downwards.
TTTTAGAATAGATAAATAAGTTTAAAATAAACATAATTTCAAAATTAGGAATACATGAAATTATTCATTATGTTTCTTAGGCTGACTTACATAGTGGTATTAAATAATTTTCCTAAAACAGATTTTGGCTGACTTTGTTGTGTTTTGGAGAGGTTATTTCCCTAAGGCTGACCTTTGGAAGAATTGATATCTATATGGGTTGGTTTTGGAAGCTAAGCATCGAAGATTTGCATTAGATGAATTCACTCTTCTTCCAGACGCAAACCTGGAGGGAGCCATTGATAGGATGAAAATTTCTATTTGCAATCTTACTAGCAATCATCACCATCGCTGCTATATTCCAGCTGTTTCTTTAGGAGATCAAGATTGGGTAGTGTGAGGCTTAACAAGGGCACAAGTTCTTCTCTGCTGCGTGTAGTAAAGGAGCTGATTTATACTCAGCCATGGAAATGAGATCCTCAATGCATATATTCAAGGGAGGTGTCTGAGTTGATCAGATTGTTGCAGTAGCATTGCAAGGAGCAGTTAAAAATATCTGAGTACATTATATTCATTCAGGTTGATATTATAGAAAGGAAACTCTCCAGAAGGCACAACATATCATAGACTTCAAAGAGATTGGTGCCTGGGCCTGGGAATGCAAGCTATCAAGGTGATATTGATCCAATCTAACAAGGCTGGGGAGCAGCTTTAAATGAAAGAAATAGTATGCTATTAATGTCACATCTCCTTTGTATGAATTTGTGCAATCTGATATGTATGGTGGCTCAATGTTCTGAGAAATATAAACATATACCTTGTTTGTGTGACCTAAACATTGTGTGGTTATGGAACTGGTAAACTCTGAGTCAAATACATTCTGAAATATTATTGTAGAAAACTGTTCATTGTTTTCTTCGTGATTGTTTAATCTGAGAAATCAAATCTGAGTATGCATAAGCTATTTGTTGCTAATAGTGGTGAATACCAGTTGAATCTTCTGTTACACAATTTGGTATATTTCTGACTAGCTACTTATCAACTAAATACTTTAAGTTCATATGCACCATCCAGCAATTCACCATGGCAGATTACATTACTAGCAATGGTGGCTGGCCAAAAACTGACAATCTTTGAAAACACACTAAGATTCTCCAATCTTGGTGATAGAACTTTTTTTTACAAACCAGCTGACCACTAGGTTAACAAATTTACACACACACACACAAAAGTTTGTAATTTAGAGAAACTGTTTCAAACTTTCATGCTCCCAATGAAGAGGGATGGCCTCTCAGCTACAGAATGCATTACATTAGTTGTCTTCCATAATACCTAGGCTAATTAGGCCTTCTCATTGTTTTTCTTGGTGCTATTTTTCTTCCTTGAATTGTGGTGCCCTACTACATTTTCAAATGGCTTTGTGCTTGATTCCAACAAGCTGACATGCCCTGTAGCTACGATGATGGGGTAGGTTTGGATGGCCCAAACATTAAACACATTAACAAATGAACAAATGAAGGACTGGATGATATCATAATAGAGTTGGGTGTCATGCCAATCCTCCAAGTAGAGCATCATCTACCAAAACTGGATTACAAACAAGCTTCAGAACACTTTGATTGTCACAATAGAGGATAGGAGGCTGATTTTGAGGTACCCCCAATCCTAACGATATGTGACATAGCCAAATTGCTTCACAAACTGCTGCACTCGCTGCACGATACTCTGCTTCTGTTGAAATACGAGCAACTGTGGCTTGCTTCTTACTTCCCCAAGAAATAGGACTAGAACCCAAGAAGAAAACAAATCCAGATTTGGATTTCCTATCATCAATTGAACCTGCATAATCAGCATTTGCATACCTTGTCAAGAAGAATTGATCATTCCTTTTGTATTCCAAACCATGATTCATTTTTCCTTGGATGTACCTTAGTACCCGTTTTGCTGTTTTCCAATGACACATTTTTGGTTCTTGCATGAGTCTTGAAAGATAATTAACAGCAAAACTAATATCTAGTCTAGTATAAGTCAAGTAAATCAAACCTCCAATCATTTGTTGATAGAGAGTTGCATTCACTTGAGGAGATGAATTAGAAATAGACAATTGCAAACCTGATTCCATAGGTGTAGACATGGGTTTGGAATCCATCATTCTGAACTTCTCGAGTAGTGTCTTGGCATATTTCCTTTGTGACACAAAGATATGGTGAATTGTTTGCCATACCTCTAAGCCTAGACAATAGTGCAGTAGCTTGAGATCTGTCATACCAAAAGCCTTCTTGAGATCATTTTTGGTTGCCTCAACCATTTCTTTTGAGCTTCCTGTGATAACTAAGTCATCAACATACACTCTAATTATCACAATAGCCCCCCCCTTGATCCTTGAGGTAGAGATTTGGATCATATGGATGCCTAGTGAAACCATGTTGTAGCAAACCTGATTCCCTATCTTTGCAGTGGGAGCAAATGTTTCCTCATAGTCTATCCCTTCTTTCTGGGCATAGCCCTTGGCAACAAGTCTAGCCTTATGTTTATCTATACTACCATCTGCTTTATATTTAGTTTTGAATATCCATTTTAATCCCATTGCTTTCTTACCAGGTGGTAGATCTATGAGCTCACAAGTGTTGTTTTTCATCAGAGATTAATACTCTGCCTCCATAGCCTCTTTCCAAGTCTTTGATTCAAGTGCTTCTTGAATAGTAGACGGCTCAAAATTATCAACAACTGAAGTGATTAGTGCAAAGTTTACCTCATTGCAAGCCATGTTGTGAGTTCTTGGACCTGAAGTTGAAGTGTCAGGGACTCCATCTAGCTTTGCATCTCAAATGGTACTAGTGTACCACTTTGGTAAAGGTTTTGTGGCATTGGCAAGTGTTGATCGACTATCAACATTCCCATCATTTTTCCCATCCATGTTGAATATAGGAGCACTATTTGAAGCAGATGATGTGGGAGGAGAACTTACATCATTCTTCTCATCAAAAAATACATCTCTACTAATGTAAATCTTCTTTGTATTGGGATCCATAAGGCGATATGCCTTGGATTCAATACTATATCCTAGAAGAATACATTGCAGTGATTTTTCATCAAGCTTCTTCCTCTTTTGTTTAGGAATATGCATATAGGCAGTGCATCCAAATACACGAAGATGAGAGATTGAAGGCTTTACCCCTATCCATGCTTCCTCTAGTGTGATGCCATCAAGGGCTTTGGTTGGTGCACAATTCAAAAGATAAGCTGTAGTGTGTACAACTTTAGCCCAATATGCATGCTCTAGTTGAGAAGCTTTCAACATACTTCGGACCATCTCCACGATGTTGTGATTTCTCTGTTCCGCAACAACATTCCGTTGAGGTGTGTGTTGCAGTCAATTGACGTCGAATGCCATTTTCCTTCAGATATGTGGATAATTTTGTGTAGGTGTATTCCCCCCTTCAATCTGAGCGGAGGACACGAATACGATGATTCATATCTTTTACCACAAGAGTGCGAACTCTTTGAAGTAGCAAAAAGCTTCATCTTTATGTTGCAAGCAATATACCCACATTTTCCTTGTTTGATCATCAACAAAAAGCTAAAAGTACCTATATCCTTTATGAGTTGGTGGCATAGGGCCGCATAGATCGACATGCACCAGCTGCAAGGGTTGGCTTTCACGATGCTCACTGGGATAAAAGGGTGCTTTATGTTGTTTTTCAGTAATATAGCTAGAACAAACAACACTCGACTTTTCAAGTGATGGAAGCCCTTTGACCATGCTTTGTTGACAAGTTTCATTAAGTAACTAGTGCTTAAATGACCAAATCTACGATGCCAAAGCATGCATAGGGCCGCATAGATTAGGCTTGATTATTAGTAGTCGTATCAAGCCTAAACATTTTGCCGATCTCAGTAGCACTAGCAACAATCTTTTCATTTTTAGACTTATCTTTGATAACACATCTTATTATCTTGATTGCTATCAAACTCAATCCTAAGGTTGTGGTCAAGAAATTGGTTAACAGAAAGGAGATTTTTGGCAAGTCCTGGCACGTACAAGACATTAGTAAGCCTGCACCAATTTATGCCAAACTACAAAGAGATGTCACCGATACCTTTGATTTGATGGGTGGTATCATCTCCAAGAGTGACTATACCATGATGGGGTTTCAATGTGAGAAACCACTCCTTCAGTCCAGTCATGTGCTTTGTAGCACCTCAGTCCACATACCATATTGTGGTGGATTGTGGACCATCTTTTGAAGCGTGGGCTGACAACATTTATTCCTCGTTTGGAGAATCATTTGCTTTAGCAAAATTGCTTTGTTGCTTCTTCTCCCATCAGAGTTTGCCTTTGAAATGGCTTCTTTGGAAGTGGTTTGTTGGATGCTCCTTTGTTGAAGGAGTTGTACTAATAATTTTTCACATGTCCAACTCTATCACATATTGGACACTTCTGTTGAGGTCTGGATGAATTTTCAGATTTGGGAGGTTTATCGAACTACTGCATATGCTTCTTGACTTTATGATGTGTAGTCATTGCATGATCATCCTGATTAGGTTCCTGGCTTATAGACTCTTCTTTCTGAAGAAGATTCACTAGCTTATTAGAAGTGGGTGTTGTCTCTGTGACATTCAAAGTTGTCACAAACACCTTGTATCTAGATGGGAGTGCCCACAGAACAATAGACACCAAAAATCATCAATTGTTTCTCCCAAAGCTTGTAGGGAGGTTCTCAGCTTTACAATCCTTTTGAGAAAGGATTCCAACTATTCTCCATTCTTCATCTTCAGACAATGTAATTGACTTTTCAAATTTAGGATCTGATTCTAATTCTTTGCCTCATACACCGTCTTGAGTTTGTCCCATCCATCTTTGGCTGTGGACGAGTCGCGGAGGAAGGGAATGAGGTCTAGGAAGATTTTCGCTTTGGACCCTTTGGAAGGGTCAGGAGCGAAAATCTTAGTTTATGCTTGATGGTGTCTATGCCTGTAGCGATGATCTGAACATCATAAAGCTTTCCTCCGAAGATCGCACTAATCTTGTGGAGATGGTCCTGGGATGTCAAAACAAAACTTAGTTAGAATTTCATCAAAGATCAATCATTGCTCCTACATTCTTAGTGTCAGAATTAGATCCTTCCCTCGCCCTCATCCTTTTTTCCTTTTTTTCAAAAAATCTAGACTAGTGAAATCCTATGTTCCAGTAATATTGAATGCGAATCAGACGTTCAGTCATCAAGTGTAAGTCCCCTTGTGATTCCAGCAAAATCACATCATACCACAGAGAGCTTATCCACACGTAGAGATCCTACATAACAGAACCTTGGAGTTACTTTGACTGATCCTTCGGCGAGATCTTCAGCAGTCGGGAACTTTGTTCAAGAGAGGATAAGGTACCTTTGGGTATTTTATTCTGTGTTTGGTCGTGTACAAAAGACACATCTACAGTACCACATCCCAAACTTTTTCAAACTCAAGTTGAGTTTTGAGTTTAGTCTTCCAGGCAAAATAATTATTCCCGCGTAGTAGTTGAGAGTTTGGAAGAAGAAATTTTAGAGAACTTCCTGCCATTTTGTCAGCTACTATACTATTCTATCTTTCTTCACTCAGAACAGCAAATTGCCGTAGAAAAGGGGATGATATAGAACAAAAAAACTACAATAGCTCATTTTGGAGCTCTTTATACTAGACTAAAATGAAGCAGATGGCATTCAAATATAATTTTTGGACATGACAAAGATAATCACCCTCTACCTCTAACTTTAAGGCAAAAATAGATGAAAACAAAAAAATTAGAACACATTACCACATCAACTTTCATCAGTCATGCCAATACAAGGCAAGGTTCCCACTGGTCTCTGATCAGCTAGTCAATTGGCATATCCATTTTCCACCTCCTAATTCAGTCAGATGCATGATCTTGAAGGTAGCCCAAACCAAAGAATTGACAATGAGTCGCAATTAATCGTGAATCGCCAGAACAACCATTTTTTCCCCATATAAATTATCAAAACGTCGTTGACTGTCAGTCAACAACTTTGGCTGATTAATCACAGCCAAAACACCGCAAAATCTCGTTTAATAATCACGAAATTTCTGCATGTCTGAAAAAACTGACATAAACCCTAAAAATTACCCACAAATATAGGTTGATTCCAGGTTTCGTCTGCATGGAGTCAATTAGGGTTCAAAATTTTTTTCTTGGATTTTTTTGCCAACATTTTGACCTCAGTAAAACCCTAAATGACATTCTATATTGCCAAAAATTAAAACCAAAAACATTTCAGTATGCATTCCGAATAAGAGCCTCGGCTTGTCTCACCGTTTTCTCTCACTTGGATATTATGAATCAAAAATTAATTTTCTATAGTGATAAGCATGATGCATTAATAGCACTCAAGAAACACTAGAATAAGCTATAAGCTTTCAATTTTTTCCTTATTTTTGGTAACTTTATATTATTGAGAACTTTAAATTAAAAACTATGACATCAAATTTGGGGGATTATAAAACTTTATAAGCGACAATTCTTACATTCTTTTATATTTATTACATTTTTAATATATAATTTAAAATAATTTAATAATTAGTATTATAAATAATTTAAAAATTTAAATTATTATATATTATATTAGTGTGTAATTTATTAAATTGTATGGAATTATTATATAATTTAATAAAATTGTAAATTAAAACAATAAATAAATTAAAAATTAAAAATTAAAAACATGTATCCTTGTAGACCATTAATAAATGTAAATATATTTATTTTTAATTTATAATGTATATTTATTATTATTTAATTTTTAATATATATTTATGATTTTTATATGTTTTTTGTATGAACATACTAACATACTGACGTATCATATCTACTTACTGAATTCAACGATTCCAATTCGTCAACCTAATTATATCTCTATGCTATGGACATGCCTTTAAATTCAAAAAGAAAGTAGTTTATGTCTCTTTTACTATAATTTTTTACATTTTTTGAAAATCTGATTTTTTCAAAAAATCTTATACTTATGATTTGATGATTTTTTCCCCAAAAAATTTTTGCTTCATGCCCCGAACAACTTCTTTTGAATGGCAAACCATTCTCCATGCTGGTGTATTTGATCATGGAGAAGATTGAATGGCCGATCAAAGATTTGTATGCAAGAACAATAGGACCATGACCAAGATGCAGAGCTGAAGCCTTCAACATGAGCCTGTGCACAATCACTGCAGCACAGCTGCAAAGTGTGAAAGATCCACAGAATATGTCTCTGAGATCTTTTCAATTCTGAAGCCTCAGAACAACTGCAAACCCATGTCAAGCTCAGTTTACCAGACAGTGATGAACCACCACAAAACCGCTGGTCACAAGCAGATTGAAACCTCCTATCATCCACAGACTGATCTAACAATAAAACACAAGCCAAAGCTGCTGGGCCAAAGTGATAAGACAAAATACGATCTGAAACAAAGATCGCGAGCAGAATCCACACACAGATCAAATCTGAGTGTGTTGACCAATAACGGCACAGACAAAAAAGAATGACATTGCCAGGCAAACCAGACTGCCAAACAAATGTTGCCTGCAGTGAATACGATTCTCACTAAGAAAATGTGAATTGCATCGATAAAGCTGTTATTGATAAGTAACAGCTAAACAATGAAGTCTGATTACAGTACAGATCGCCTCAAATATCCGCCAAACAAACAACTGATGCCAAACAGAAGAAAATGCAACGGACGCTGATGAGTAGATCTAACCAGATCCAATAAACTTGCAGGCACAGAGGCGACAAATTGGGGGCCAAACAAAGTCGATAGCAGATCCCAATGCAATGTTTCAACTCTCTATGCAATCTTCACTCCTTCCATTATTCTTACAATCGGCTCCAACAAAATACAGCAATCATATCAGGCATGTGCATTCGAATTAAACTTTGCCACTAATGTGGAGGTCGCATAGTCTTATGTCTCCAAGATGTTCACAATGTCTACCGCCATCTTCAACGCACATGCACAAGACTTCTATCATTGCTCTGATACCATATCAACAAATTAAAGCTCAAAAGATACAATCATATTGCATTATGAAAGATATTTATACAGGAGTGTGATTGCAACAGTGTGCTTAATCTGGCACTCACGGGATTATCAAAATAACAAATACTAGTGCCTAAATAGACTAACAACCCATAACAAATTACAAACAAATAAACAAACCAAACAAAACATACGGGAATGATTTAATATCCAACAGTGATATGACCTCAAATCCACTGTTTACCCTCTACTAGTTGTTTGTTCAAATTCCTTTGCATTTTTTAATTTTTTTTGCTGAAATTTCCAAACATGGAGAATATTTTGTTATCTATTTTTTATTGGCACTTGTTACTATGTTTTAAATTCTTAACAAAAAGAAACAATAAGCAGTAGCGGGAGTAGTTAAAGTGAAGAGGATAAAGTTCAAATGCAACAAAAAATTAGAGGTTATGGACATATGGCTACCACTGCGTATTCTTCTAACAGTGGGAGTGTAGCAGGTTTAGCAAGTTCAATTAACTCATTTGAATGCCCTTCTCAAACCCACAAAAAGTATGCAAAAGGCCCAAGTATGTCTATGTCATTTGTGCAAGAAAGACTATAGGGGCAGCTATACAAGGGTTTATTCTCATCTTCTATGCATAGGTGGACATTGGGTAAATGGTTTTGGGAAAATAACCTTGGATAAGAAGGTCGATGCAATTAAGTTGCACATGGAGGGGGAGACAAGAGAGCAGTGAATTCCATTGGGGAGTGTGCAGCTTAGTGTGTCATTGCCTATGGGAACTGCAAATGTCAAAAATTCAAAGGGGAGAGGGTTCTACTTTTATCAATGGAAGAAAAATAATTACTAAATTGTAGGCTTAATATACAAACACGAGAGGTGGCTAAGTTTCTATTGCCAAGATTTTTTTTGCTCATGCCATATTATTTCATGTGGCATGTTCTAGTTGTTGGTACTTATCCCACTTGGAGAACATAAGCTCTTAATTGCCTTTTTGATAGAGAATGTTCTAAGGTGAGTGTGGTGATGGAAGAAATGAGACAACTGTGACTAAGTGATGGCTGCTCCATTATCATGGATGGATGGACTCATAATAAACATTGACCACTCATTAGTAACATTGTCCAATGTTCAGCTGGTTTTTATTTTCTTAGAGCTATTGATTGTTTAGAGAAGAGGAATGTAATGTCCCCATTTGGGAATTTCTTTGATTTGGTCCTGAGACAACAATTCTTACTCAAGGTGAGAATTGTAAAATATAATTTCATCTGAAGATATTTTATTATAATATACAATTTATAATGCTAAGAGTGGTTTGAAAGATAGAACTTATCTTGCTAGCTCCTTCAGATTAGAGTAAATAAAAATAGATCCTTCATAGCTTATGCTATAGTTCTCCTTTTAACTGGTTCTTCAGTGCTATGTAGTGACTATGGGTCTGTCACATGGTTCTCTTCCTTAGTGTCAAACACTTATTGTTTTCACTTGTAAGAAGTATTCGATCTGATCTGATATATTTGTAGGCCTGCTTTGATACTTTGCCAAAAGATGCTAATTTTTAATGAGCAGTTCCACGTTCCCTCCCTCATAAATATAAAGACCATTTCTTCTTATATCTTGTACTTGGGATGAGGAGTCACGTGTAAGGGACATGATTCGTGTCTCTTCTTAACCACATCATTCCATAATACTTCCAATTGTTGCATGTATCCATATCGAGCTTGTATACAATGGTCAATACACTCATTCATTATTGTTAATCGCTGTCTTCCCTGACTAATCATTGTTTGCTATTGCTTGTCTCAATCAATATTCTTAAGTTGTTGCTGAGTTATTCTTGGTCGATCCTTGATATGCAATGATAATTAATATGAGGCAGTACGATACTTCATTTGATTGTCATTGTGGGATACTAATCATCCAATTAGCGACAACCATCTTCTTGTTTTACGCTGTGATAGACTATACGATATATTTGTTCTATAATCACTACCTAGACGATTCGACACTTATATGTTATGGCATTAAATGACTACTTGCGTGGGCAATAATATATCTGAAGATTATTATATTGGCAGCATAGGAAATGATATGCCTGTGAATGGAGACAAGAGGTGATGTGGCTCATTGAGTGGTTCGTATTTCACTTTTAAAAGAGTTTTGGAAGGACTTTATATTGTTGCAAGGGAGACCATCCTGACATGCGTCAGATCTGGTCTGCCACAAACATCATCATTCGATATGCTAGATACTTATAAATAGCAGCAGCCATCAAGCTCAAGGAACCGGTGAGTTGAGAAATTTTCATTTGTGTTTTCTTGGGTCCTTCCACTATCTTCAGCCACTAGCCATTAAGAAGGGAGAAGTGGGGCCCGCAAGGACTTGGGCAAAGGCCCCAAAGATAAATATCAGCTCAAGGATTAAAAACAGAAATAATATTTTCAATACAAGCGGCAGATCATGGGATTGGAAATAACAGAAAATATTCCCCGTGTGAGGTATAGCATCTGAATTATATATGAATTGTTTAATGTATCTGAAATCAGTCAATCAGCTTTCTGTAGCTGTGAATAAGGAATTGGTTTTATAGTAACTGCTATCCCTGTATAAGAGAACCCTGCAAATTCTAAGTGTAATTATTGTTTGATCTTTTATGGATGGTCCTTGATGCAAGGTTGGTCCTTCTGATATTGTGAACTTGGATGCTTGCAAGTCTTTATTTTTTTTATCTTATTGATTAGGACCATATTTCCCGATTATCCACTATCCCTTGTTCACATCATTTATAAAGATAATACAAGGAGCTTTCTTAATATTAACAATATTGTACGGAGTTTTGTTTGGGAACATCACAAGGAAAGATGGAAACTTCCAACTTAAGAATTTGAAGGATGCCATAGAAGATGTTGAGGCCTCCAATGTTGTAGAAGTGGTGATTTATTCAGCCTGTGTGGTGTTAGTTAGCCAGCTTGATGGTGGAGGGTGATTACAAGCACATTGGTTGGAGCCTATGTGTGCATACATTGAACAACACATTAAAAGAAATTGGGTGAAGGTAGCGGTGTTACTTCACATGCTTTATTTAGGACTTTTCAAGGAAGGAATTCCTTAAGTCCATAGATACTAGATATACCAGCTACTTCATTTTGTTAGAGAGGATGGTTGGGGTGCAAGAAGATTTACAATTAATGGCAGTTAACTTAGAGTGGAGTAGATGGTCAGAGGCAAGCACATGAAGGAAGAAATGTGAAACAAAGGATCTTTGATGATGATTGGTGGTCCACATTTACCCCATGATTGGTGGTTTCTAACTTGTAAATTATTTTCATTATTTGTATTATTGCTCACTCCATAATTTGAGTTTTAAATCTTAATCATTTTTAAAATTTTAATTTTTGTACTTGTTTGCATTTGTAGATTTGTTTGCTTCTTCATTGAACCTCCTGTGCAAGTCGTAAGATAAGTTGATAGTTAATATAGACTTTCCTAGTCTTGGAGAGATGGAGAGATTAATGAGACCTTTGGTAGAATGCTTGGGTAGATGAAGTAAGCTGTTTATAGTAGGGATTTTACTTTGAGATTTTATGAGGAGCATGCTAAGTCCAATGTGATGTGGTGGTGGAACACTATGAACACCCCACTTCATATGGCAATCTATGTTTTATAACCCAAACGACATGTAGTTAGTCTTGGAAAAGTGCCTCTATCTCATGATGAAGAGGTGAAAAGAAGGCTCATGAAGGCCCTTCGAAAAATATATATTTATGAGGAATCTTCTTTACTTCACATGTAGTGGCTTGCCTTGTCAATCTTTGTGGTTCAACCTTGATTAAACTAGAGATGAGAATGGATAAAGATTCATTAGCTCAAATTGACCGTATTGGATGATGGATGTTGATGAGTCGTCTTTTTGGCTATTTTATATGAACTTTATGTTATGTCATTTTGTGACTCAGGCATTATTGTTGAGATAGATATAAGCTTTTTTGTGTTTAACCTATGAACTTTGCCATCTATTAAACAACCTTTTAAATGATATATTAAATCTATTTTAATGATAAGGGAATGCTTGATTAAATGTTGATTGAAAGTAGTATTGTTCAAATATATGTTGTACATTTTAACTTCTGTGTATACAGCTGGAGGAGAGACCAAGTCAACAAAGGGTATCTGTTGCTGATTCGAAGAATTACAGTCCTGATCAAATAGAACTGCTGAACCAGTCAAGCCAGCAGCTAATAACTATCACAAAACTCCTAGTTTGGTTGATGCATTTGTTGCTTCAGAACGTGTGCCGGTTTGGTGAGGAAATCTAGAGGAAACCTTGGCCTATATTTGTGCATGAAATTGAATCCTAGAATGATTCATTCTCTTATGCTTTTATTTGTAATAAAGGCTGTCCTAGTTTGTTGGGAGTGGATCGGTTGTGTAGTTAGTTAGCTGTAGAATCTTTTATAAATCTATCGGTTAGAGATGAAGAATGTAATGCAGTTTTATCTTACTTAAGCACCGAGTGTACTTTGTTAAATAGTTTGAAATAATAAAGGATTTCAGTTCTATCATATTCACTGTCAAAAAGTATCAATGTGTTTTATGATGCTTTTGTAATCTTTAGATTTGGTTAAGATTCTGGAGGCTCATCCGAGGGGGCCCACTTGGGGAGCATCCATGTTCATATACTTTCATTCCATTTAGTGTGAGTTCATTAGCAAGCTTATGTCCGTTGGTTAGAATCTTTCAGTTGATTGTCTTGTAGCCACATAAACTTCATTCTGTGACTGTTCCTGCAGCCACATAAACTTCATTCTGTGACTGTTCTTGCAGCCACATAAACTTCATTCTGTGACTGTTCCTGCAGCCAAAGGATAACTAAGTTTATGGTTACCAGTTGGTTAGTTCATTTTTTGCAGAAAGTTTTAAGTTTCATATTAAGTAGATTAAGTTGATATTAGTAGAACCAACTTTAGAATTCAGTGCTTTCCATCAATTTCTTATTTAGTTGCTTCAAGCTTAAGATAATTGTTCCTTATGAGTTTCTTAGTGCACATACAGTGCGGACTTGTTTAAAGTATATGTTCTTGGGTTGACAAGTGAATGAGCTTCTGATTAATGAATTAGTAGTCAAATGGTGCAAAGAATTGAACCTTTCGGTCAAGAAAATGTGTCTTAATTACTAGGGCATTATTAGGAACCAACATTTTTTGTAGGGGTTATTTGATGATGTGTTTTTTTTTGCAAAGTGCGAAGTAGAATTATGCAAATTTGCACATTAGTCACCTTGCAAAAAGACTTTTTAAAGCAATCCTAAGCTCAAAGTCGTGCTTTTCCTTTGAAATGTCTTTCTTGTCACCTTGCTGTCTTCAGTTTATACGTGTGATAAATGAAGCGCTAGAATTAGCTCCGTAATATGTAAAGATTGGGGGTAGCAAGTTAAGAAATTTTGTTAAGCTTTAGAAGGGAGTCGCTTTGTGTTGAGAGAATATTGAGTCTGCAGAAATGGGAGGACCACCAATCAGGCATGAACCGGTAGACCATGAACTTCTTTCAGATGCAGACTATTTGCCAATATTTCAAGCAAGTGGGTGGTTGGATTACTTTCTGAAGCTCGACAGTCTTGACAATGCTGTGGTCCATGAGTTTGCATCCACATTTCAAGATGGGGAAGCCCTGGTACGAGGGGTCAAAGTAGTAGCCACAAAAGAACGCATAGCTGAGATAATCGGATTACCTACAGTTGGAGAAAAATGCTTAGACACCTTTGATGCAAGAACAACAAGGGCTGAATTTACACTTCCAGGAGATCCTCAATTAGTGGTTACCGGGCAAGGTACAAGTAGGACATCTCTGCTAGAAGAATTGGCTCCTAGAGAAGCACATATTATTAAGTATCTTACTTGTGAGGGTTGTCAATCTCTTCTACATGCTATACATTTTAAGCTTCTCTCTCATCTCCGCCATGGAAGACACGTGAATGTTTTGAGTGTTTTGTACCACATGCTGAAGAAGATGTCTAGGAAAACACAAAAAGGTAGGGAAAACTCTATGTCCCACTATTGTTCGATTAAGTTATTGGTAGAGAGAAGTGTACAAGAAACAAACCCTGGGTTATAATGGGATAGTTTTCTTAAAGGGGAACAAATTCAGAATTTAGGGTCTGTATCTCAACCTAGGACTTCTAGAAAGAAAAAGTCGAGAACATCAGTATCAAAAGCCTCCTCTTCAAAAGACCCTCATGATCAATCTTTTTCTGAAAAAGATGTAGAGAAAACAAAAGCCCTCGCACCCTCACCCCCTTCTAAAAAGCAGGAGTTTGCAAAAGTTAAAATACCATTAAAGATAATATCTAAGGAGCAAGAAGAAATTTTTATGCAAAGGGTGTCTGATGTTGAAAAGGATAGTTCTCCAAGACCTAAAGTCCAGAAAGCAAAACCCTCATCATTAGTTTCTCCTGCAGCCAAAGCAAAAATAATGTGTTCCAAACCCTCTAATTCACCTTTAAGTCGTAGTAACTGGAATTTGGGCAAATCTAAAGGAAAAGTAAAGAAAATTCCCTAGCAAGTGGTTATAGAAAGTGAAACTGAGTGAGATAACAACTCTGTAGGAGAATTGGTAAGGATGATGTACAGTACACCACCGGCCAAAGTTCTAACTCCTTTGTCTCATTATTTTCCATAAAAAAATATAGGCATGGAGAAGAAAGAGGGGATAGATCTAACTGTTAATCTGAATGTGCCGTAGCAAGATGGTACTCAAGTAGGAACTGAAGGGATGGTTGGTTTGAATAAGCTTGCAGACGCTGTAGAGCAGAGGGCTTCTGCAAGTCAAGAACTACCATGCAATGTTGAAAAGGGCAATCAGGTACATCCAGTTGGGAAGATCATTGCAGGAAAGGTGGATTCCTCTCACATTTCACCCTCCACTTTTACTATACCCTGTTCTAGATTGGAAGAACCTCCAGACGTATGACAAAGAAGCTGAGGATGACTGTTGGAAAGAAATAGAAGAAAGTTAGGGTTTTTATTGGGATGCATATGTTCTGGCTACAGGGGAGACAAAGGTGACAGATTTTATAAATGAAGTATTTGAGAAACATGCAAATGCTTGAGGAC
The DNA here is from genome assembly GCF_030272615.1 of Cryptomeria japonica. NCBI lineage: Eukaryota > Viridiplantae > Streptophyta > Pinopsida > Cupressales > Cupressaceae > Cryptomeria > Cryptomeria japonica. The sequence goes on along the minus strand of NC_081408.1, from coordinate 588,531,304 downwards.
AAGCATTAGTTAGGTTGGGAGGGAAATGATGAGTCGTCTTTTTGGCTATTTTATATGAACTTTATGTTATCTCATTTTGTGACTCAGACATTCGGTTGAGATAGATATAAGCCTTTTTGTGTTTAACCTATGAACTTTGCTATCTATTAAATAGTCTTATAAATGATATATTAACGTCCTCTCTAGCTGCTGGGGTTGGGTGTGTAGTTCAGGACCTGTGGTTTAAAGGAATATTGTACATGATGTAATACCTTGATTGTTTCATTTGCAATAATCTGCAAAATTAAGGAACTCTCTGGAGTTAGTCCTTATGTTTAGCTTTACATCTGGATATAGATGTACTAGCAATGTTCCTCAGAATCTAATTTTGTTCCTTTATCCTATTTGCCAAGTTATCCAATCTTGAAATTGTTCAACTCCCAATCTGATATGCTTTGAAGTTCTTGCAAATGGAATGTTCAAGTGACATTAATAGATTCATCTTTATGAGGCAGATTATATTTAATCTGGAGAATTGTGCCTAGGCTTTTGCTAGAATTTCTACACAATCTTCCTTATTGGAGCTAGGTTAAACAGTTTTGTATCTTTGATATTGACCTTTAGTCTTCCACTTTTTTGGGTAATTTCAGGAATTTGAACCAGTTATGTTTGAAGGACAATTACCTATCTCTAAAGTATACATCATCTCACAGATGGTTACATGAGCTGAGATATTTTCCTTCACCCAGTAACAGTTACAGATAGATCTTAATTGCTCTTTTAGAGCTTGGTTACTTCATTGGACAGGTTTTTGTTTTGCATCCTCACTACAGTGGGTGTCAATAGTTCCATAGCATTTTTCAGTTGGAGATTGGAATACCAAATAATTCAGAGAGAATGTTCCTTGAATGCCACATTACTGAGAAATTGTCCTTTATTTCATCTGTTGTAGACTTGTAGTATTAAGGAGAAGAATAAAGCTCTACTTTTGTTTTTTCGCTCTCGTTAACCCACTCGATATCTTTCTAGCATTTTTTCCAACTGCTTGACCTTTTTTGATGATGACGAGCAAAAGAAAGTGTCCTAAGAAAATGGAAGTTTGACTTTGAATACTTGGTGACTCTAACAGCTCGAATTTCATCTAGTTGTAAAAGATACAAGGCCTAGAAGTTCAAAAATTGAGATTTTGCAGCAAATTCTATGAGAAAATTGATTTTTAAAAAAATTGGGAGTTTTGAGCGAAAAATGGATTATTGGATTATTTTGTGAAGTTTACAAAGTTTTGGCCCATTTCAAAAAATGTGTCAAAAAATGCCCTTATATGGCCAAGAATAGGCTTCTTAAAGTTGAGTAGTAATATTGAAAATGCAACTAGAGGTGGTTTTTTAGGCTAGTGTTAGGTGGGTGGTACTCAAGTGGAGGATGGGGTAGTGTCATCTATAGTGCATTGGTGGAGGTGATGGATGGTGCCACTTAGGCAACGATTTGGTGGCCTGGGGGTTGCTAGGTGACCAAGTTTTGATGGAGACAAGCGGTGGTTTAGTGGCAGAGCATTAGTGGACGATTGGTTGATTGGCTGCTTGGGTGGCATGGTAGCAAATGGTTGGCTGGAAACTTTAGGGTGTTGTTGGAGTGCTTTATGGGCAACCATTATTTTGTACCTATAATACCCCTTTGTATGCATTTGCATAAGTGATTTAAACATAAAAACCAAAGCTTTGCTGGATTATAGGGCATGCATACTGAAAATAGTAAAATCCAAAGCTTTTAAAATGTTTTGATTCATTGGGCCTACCTTTTTATCCACAAAGGAATATTCACATTTCTTTCTTTAAGGAGGAATATTGTGTTGATTTTTCTTTATGAGAAATATAATTCTTCTAGCTTTAACTCTCTTTTAACTCTATGAAGCTGATGCCTCCCTTTTTAATAATTTAGGCTTAGCTTTCCTTTTTTTAATGGTCTCTTTTTTAAGTCATAAGCGATTGCCAAACTGATCTGCAGTACCACAAGGAAAAACATTTAGTTTTTAATTCAGCAAGCCTTTATAGTTTTTATTTAAAGAAATATATCTCCACTGTTTTTTGGTTTTTAACTTTTTATATACATGGTAATGACATGAGATTCCACGATTCCACCATAGAATGCCTCTTGGTGTAATAATGAAAATGCTATAATCTTATTGTATCCATGCATTTGAATATCATGGTTGAATTCCTTTTTTACCTGCATAATTTGCCATTTTAGCACTAAGCATATGATATGAGATTCTCTCTCTGAACTAGCTGTGATGAATACTTTTGTTCACTCTGACAAAATTTGAATATTCTCCCAGGGCTTTGGGTGGTACACACAAAAGCTTCAAGCAGATGAGGATGGTGACATAGCAGAGGAATTTCTTAATGAGGTTTTACCAGATGTAAGGGGTCGGGATGATTTGAGAGTGCGTCCAAGACTTGAAGTTAAACACAGTACAAAGCCTGTTACTCTAAAGGGCCCTGTCATCAGTATGAATGGGAACGTCCATCCGTGTGTGGAACATGCTGGGAAGCTTCAGTTGGCATAACGTTTGCACAAGGACAGCTTACAGAAGAAGCTAATGGCAAATATTGCTTTCACTGATTGTCTGAGAAAAATACTTTGAAAATTTCATGTTTTGCGATTGTAGTTGATTTATGCAACTTGAATAGTAGCGAAATGTTTTTCAATTTGGAGGAGCTTTAGTGGTGCAGGGAGGGCCATTCCCAAAGTGCAAGTGCATGATAGGTTGATGGCAACCTGTATAACTTATTAATCCATGATGACAAATTCCATTTTTTAAAATATGAGTATATGGCAGATATTCTTTCGGATTGATCAGTACCTTGTCTATTTTTGGCTAATTGCCTTCTGGAGGGTAATGACCACCTTTACTAAATAGAAAATTGAAGGATTATTGTTAACAATGAATGTGACAGTATCTTTGTGCGTTCTGCATATATATTTTGTTCCTTTCTATAGACACTTATTCAAAATAGTTCTGATTGTTATTTCAATGTAGCATTTTTATACGTTTTCCTGTTTTATCTCAATTTATTATCTTCACACTATCATTATTTATCGCTTCACGATTTCGTTGCTATTTTCCTCTTAATCTTTCTTTCAGGAAGAAGTTAACATGCTTGAGGTATCAGAGATTTGTGAATGATTATATGCTCAAACCAGACCCCATCCTTGTCAGCAAGGCCAAACTATTTCATGTATGGCGAACATTAGCAGGGAGAACACGCTAAATTTGCAATTTACTTTTTCTGCATAAATTGTAGGGAAAAGTATTTTCGATGCGAAATGTGTAGTGTCTAGACTGTTCTTGTAAGGCATCTCATCTCATTGGCATGAGGCTTTTCAGCTTTATCTTATGAACTGATAATACAAATCTATGGGTCCTGTTCCCACTTGATCTGATTTCTTACATAGATGTAAGTTCATTGATTTATTTCTTCCAAATAATGTTGTCTAAGAAGATATAATGGGTTGTTGCTGACAAATGAAGGGCCCATGTCACAATGTTATGCTTTATGTCGTGATTGTGGAAGATGGATGCATATGCTGGAATTTGTAGGATCTATTCTGCATGTGTAAGAATTGAAGTTATTATTTGTAAGTCAATATTTTGCATGCCTTGCAAGGTCAGAATCCCCACAATATGCAACCGCCTTTACATGACATACCTGTACTTGTTTTATATATAATGCTATAAACCTTGATTTTGTGAATTAAAAAAGAAAACCACATTAACATAATCAGTGTAAGATATATTTTCTTGAAGCTTCAGCCCAGTTTATCAGGATAAGTTTTGTGAAGTTTCTTCAAGAATAAAATATATTAGTTGTATCTGGTTAAGTTCTATGAAGTTCTATAATACATGTATCTGTAAGATAGTTATTCTTCAAGCTTCAGCTCAGTTCAATCTGGATTATCTTGATGTTTTTTTTTTGGCCTGAGAATTTCTTTTCTCATTTAATGATATTCTCCTTTGATGACCTATTTTATGCTTGTTGCGAGGAGAGAAGGTCCTGAAATCTTGAAGCAAGGATTAGATGCATTTTGTATTGCCAGCTTCTTTAGTCTTCTAAGAATTTTTCTAACACATGAATTTTGTTTTCAAGTAAAATTATGACGAAGTTAGTTATGGAGTGCCTTGTCTAAGAAAAAGCCATCTTAAATTGTGTTCCTTGTTAGTTTTTGAAATCAGTTGCTTGAGAACCTTATCCAATTTTTTTACTTAGTTTCGAAATCAGTTGTTTGAGACCCTAATCCAGTGTTCTTCCTCACCTTGATGATGTATCACAGAGTGTGCTCCAAAACATACTACTACGCAGTTGCATCCAGAATTATTACTCTCAATCAATGTTTATCCAAATTTTTAATGTAAATTGCTGTAGCTCATAAATATTCAAAGGAGTTCTATTAAGGATTTTGAATAGAGAGGGAGATACTGGCCTCCTTGTGGCTTTTAAAAGTAATAGCACGTTCTATTGGATTCTTTCCTAGTGTAGTACTTGAAATCTGTTTGTATAAGCTGTTCTATTACATATCATACTACATTTTGAATTATTGAATAGCGTGGTGAATACTGTTAATTATCTTCCAGTTTTGTCAAAATGCATATGATTTAACATTAAGTTGCAGGAACTTGTGTTTTTCCCTTGCTATAACATTTACTCTCATCCATAAATCACACATGCATTCAAAATCATTTTGGTTGTCTTCAATGGTAAATCATATGATCATTTTTTGTTGGAAGAACTGTAGAAATTACTGTTGTGGTGCTGTGTATAATTCTCAGATATTCAATACATTATGTTATGTTGAAAATGTTTGTAGTGCATTTTCAAGTTAATGACAAATGGTATGGGGATGTTTCTTTTCCTTGCATCATGCCACATGCATTATCTCAATTGGTTACCCATTTGAGTAAAACACAGCATGGAGTTGTTGGAATGTGTTAATATTGTATTGTGTGGATTTATCTCACATTTATCGTACCTCATAGTTCACTGTTCGTGTAAAACTAACCAAGGAGGTGGTCTACAAAATGTAATTGGTAACTGTCAACAAAGTAAAGGGTTCCGATTTACCATAATTAAAGCCTTGTTGCTTGTTGTCTTTCACGCTTTTCCTTCTACTAGACTGTCCTGTGAAGTGCGTTCTTATCATTTTGGACACGGTATTAGATGTTTGGGTTCAGGCAGTGTAGGTGTATGGAACAGAGTCTGTTTTATTTGTCTTTGGTGTAGTGTAGGTGTGACGATACTTGGAGGGTGCTTTTAGTGGCTTTGTTTGGCAACTTGGCGACTTTGGATTTGCATTTATTATAGCCATTTACCCTTTGAGCATATTGTTTGTGAGGTGGATAATCATTACAAGGGCAGACTCTGGGTTTCAGTGGAGCCATTTGTTTGCTTACACAAGGGTGTCATGGCATAAGTGTTGCAAGCATTTGTTTGATGTGGTGTATTTGTGGGGCATAGCAGTGGCCTGTATTTGGGTTCTTCTTGGACGACAACTCCCTTGTAACAGCTATCTGCATGTGACAAGATTGGCTGGGGTGTTTGTGGCCTCGAGGGAGTGAAGTTGTACAGACCATACAGGTTGGGCACAGTTGAGAACATGTGTGACGTTGAAGGCTGCATAGTCAGATGCTGTGTGTGGAGCATTGCAGTGGCGGTGACAGTGGATATTTGATGTCTACACAGGGTTGTGGAGCAACACAGAGTTTGGAGTGCAAGTGCAAGATCAATATGGGAAACAAACAAGGCCTAGGGCATTGGCACAAGAGATGTAACCTGCATGCTAGTTCGTGAAACATTTGAAACAAGACCTTTTTCTAAATTTTCTATATAATGCTTTTTCATAAACTTTGAAGTTTCCCCAAATGCCTTGGTGTCCGGTCATATGATAAGCATTCAAGTGCTTAAGTTTGGCTACCTACAATGTGTTAAACTCTTGGTAGGACCAATTTTTTGATGCAAAATCTTGGGCCTATGAAGGCCTTTTTCATCGTTTTTATTTGGTACATAACAATTTTTTGTATTCACACATTTGGTTCAATTTGTGTTAAAATTTGGTGCCATCTAATCAAAACGAGGGTAAGGAGGGTGTTCGTACAATGTAATTGTTTGAAATCAAAATGGTGAGTGATTGTCAATGAAGGTTATCCATTCTACCCATAATTAAAACCTTACTGTCTATTGTTTTTAACCCCTTCTACGCATTACTCTGCAAGGTGCATTATTATTACTATTAGCAGAGCATTATATATCTTTTGTGAGTGCTTTTTGTTTTCCCAAATAGCCCATCTATTATCTTCACAAATTACAGCCTATATCCCATAACAGAAGATTTTTGAAAACGACAATATTAACCACGGACTTTTCCACACCAGAAGATTTTTGGAAATGACAGCTTGTTAACAACGGATCTTTAGTTAATATTTAACTAAAGACTTTCCCACAACAAAAAGATTTTTGAAAATGACATGTTAACCAAGGACCGTTCATTTGATTGGAGGCACTAAAATATGATTAATTCAACTCATTTCTGCTTTTTAAAGAGGATTTGTATAAGACAGAAATTACGTGTGTATACAGTTACCAGTTTTATCTTTGTTAATAGTTTATATTTCTTTTAGTATTATTTGTATGTATGGAAAGGCTTAGATGATATTTATAAACCGCCTTATTAAAATTACGTTCTGTTCAGGCCACTAGAGGCCTTGAAAAGAAACAAAGTACACCATCAGAGAGGATATTAAATGCATGACAGAGGTCCTAGAAATTACAGCTTTCACTAAATCTATTAAGGTTATTTCAGCCTACAGGAGGGTCAATATCAGAAATATTGTCATTAGATCTAACAACTTCCAGCTCACAGTCCTCATGAACGACCTGCTTCTCCTCGAGACCGATGTCTTCAAGAACAATCTCACAGGTATAATTCTCTCTTTTGAAAAGGCTAGAAATTCTTCAAGAACTTATCATCCTCCTCTATGGAATAAGGCTAGAAATTCTTCAGGAACTTATTATCTTCCTCTGTGGAATAAGACTAGTACTTCGAAGATTTAACTTTAGACCTGTTGAGGTTAGTTTGGCCAATGTTCATGTGCTCCTAGAACTTCTCCTTAGATAGAGGTTCAACCATTCATTGAAATTTGGGATGGCCTCTCAAAGTGTGGGCTCTAATGATAGAGGTCAACCTTTAGAGAAGGCTGGTGGATTTTGGTACTATCATCTAAAACTATTTCTTTACTAGGAAAAGGGAAAAGGAAAGCTTGAATGAAACCTATGACTACTAGGTGATGCACCAATGTGATTTTTAAGACCTATACTATTGCTCTTGAACATACGTGTACTCAATGATCCAGCTGTAGCATAACACAACTCAAAGTTTATACATTCTCATAGAAGATGAAAAAACTCTCAACTCAAAAAGGAAAATGAAACTTTCACAACTAGTTGCTATTTTTACTAGTCACACAATCACATAACTAGCAATGAAAGTATGTCTTATATCCTGCCTAAAGGTGTTGAAAGAGACAAATGCAAAAATAAATACATAGAATTTCACTAGTGTTCAACGGGGATGCGTCTCCCCCCCTTTTTGGCCACGGCTCCGAGATGGGAGGGCGGGGACGTGACGAGCCCCGTCGTCCTGCCACCGCCACCCAAGTGCCGCCGGAGATGGGGAGGCGTTTCCATGTGCATCTCCTAGAGAGACAGGGAGATGCCTCCACGTCTCCTTGGGAGACGTTTGGGCTCTCCTGTCGCCCCCACGTATATGCAATGTTTAAAATTAAATTTAAAAAAAAGTGACTTTTTAAGTTTTTTGGGGGTTAAGGGGCAACTCTAATTGGACGTGGGCCAATAGAAAAATAACATCCGATCCTTGACCCCAACTTGGGGGCGCTGCCTCCAAACCCCCGTTGAAAAATATAGGGGGAAACTGCACTGATAGAAGTAGGGAAAATCTAACCTCCAAGTCTGATTAGGTTCCATATAACAACACAACTTAGAAATCTTGGTAATTGGTATTTAGATTTAGTATTTCAAATTTCCTATAGTCTCATTTGAAAATGTAATTCTTATATTGTAATACTGTCATACATCTTTTCAAAACTAGTTTTTCAAGTACTATATGTATATGTATAACTATATCAGCACCACCACCCTGCCACCCCCCGTCGCCGTCCCCCGCCATCCCCAAACTTAAGCCCTTGATCCCCCGTCCCAAAAACGCATCCCCTCATCCCCCATCCCCAACGCCCATGGAACACTGAATTTTACAGAAACACTTATCAATCTATGCTTTACACAATAATACAGCTTTTGACACACCAAATTTTATTTGAAAAGTTGTTCATTACAATTGTATACAAGCTTGAAAGTTCACTTGTATTACATAATCAGGCCAAAGAGAGCCTTATTTCAAGTTACAATGATGGACTGATGGACTGATCAGCAAGCATTAACTAGAAAAAAAAAGCGTAAATGCTGGCTTATAAAATACAACAGCCAATTACATTAAATGAACAGCTTTTCAATAAAATTCGATGTTTCACCTTCTCAAAACTTGTTTTTATTGTGTGTAAAGCATAGATTGACAATTGTTTTGTGAAATTCTCTTTATTTCCTTTTGCATTTCTCTTTCAATACCTTTGGCAGGATAAGGCATACTTTCATTGCGGGTTATACGATTGTGTGATTGGTACAAACATCAACTAGTTGTGAAAGTTTCATTTTCCTGGTAATCAAAGGTTTCATTCAAGCTTTCCTTTTCCCTTTTCCTCGTAAAGAAATAGTTTTAAGTGATAGTCCCAAAAGGAACTAGCCATCTTGGCAGATTGATGTCTATCATTAGAGCCCACACTTCGAGAGGTCATCTCATGTTTCAATGAATGGTTGAATTGTGTTCAACAGGGTGCAAATTTTAATGATAACAATTTTTTGGCACGTTTGTTGGGACAGTTTGGGCTATCATAGTTCAAAACTTTTCTATGCATTGTTGATATTTAGTGTGTATATTAGTAACTTCTGCCTTTGGAGGCAAGTTTTACACACACTTGGTGACTTTGGAAAGACTATCTATTGGTTTCAAGCAGACTAAGTGCTAGTATGTGAGGAATCAGACTTGTTTTTCTAGTTTTTCATGATTTTAATGAAGTTCCAACTTGTTTTTCTAGTTTTTCATGATTTTAATGAAGTTCCAACTTGTTTAGATGCTTTAGTATGTCTATGTTTCATGGAAACATGTCCTATCACCCTCCATACCATGAAAATGCTCCGATGTGCCTTCATACTTGCCATATCAAGCTGAACAAATTGTTGCCATTAACCAAAATAACTCATTCGCAGTGAGCTATTAACAAGCTCAATATGCCTACCACCCACCCACCCCTGCTCAACATTCTTGGCAACTAAGATATGCTCAAAGCCAACCCCAAGAAGGCTATTTTGCTTCAAATCAGCATGTATGCTTGCAAATCCAACCGTAGGATACTAAAAATGTGGAGCTTAGAGACATTAGAGACATGCAAAACATGCAACTAAACAACATCTAGAGGCAACAAGAGTTCAATTTGTAGCAAGAAGAGTTGGTTTACCAAGCTTATCTTGATGAGCAAAAGTTGGAGACACAAAGGTGGTGATATGAGGAGGATCTTGCAAGAGGGGTCTGCACACATGGAGAGCAACAATTGTGATCGTGGGATATTGTGAAATGGAAGATTTTAAGTTTGAGTATGGACATGTCTATGTGAAAATATTGAGACAAAGGTAAATATATTAATAGTGGACAATGGATTCCAAACTATGAAAGGAAAGTCTTCAATACATGATAGCCACACATGCAAAATATAATGAGAAATCTTGAGGAAAGCCAAGATGATGGAGCAGTGGATAGCCAAGCATGTGCAATTGATAAATTTTTTGAGCAAATGCTTTATCGATTTCCTTGTGCTTGCAAAATTTTCACCAATGACATAATAAGACAAGATTCAAGTAGATGACTTTTTGTCAAGTTACATGGAGAGCAACATGGAGAGAAGACTAATGGCATGTTGAAGGTCATGCACCTAAAAGGAGGACTGTTATGTAGTAGTTCAACAATAACAAATGCAACATGAAATATTTTTGACAAAGTGACAAGCCACAAAGATTGAAGGGCAATGATTGAAACACAAAGGAAAACCAAAAGTTTTCATTGAGTTAATGCTTGTTTGAGAAATGTGTGTCAGGGTAGTGAGAGGTAATATTTCAAGAGGATAGAAGGACTATCCTCAAAATGATAGAATAGTATAGTGATCCTTGGTAGCCATTGCAGTTATCATGCAAAGAGAAGACCATTCACAATGAAGATTGTTAAGGGGTAAAGATATAAGGCCATGTATTAAAAATGCACAGTGAAAGAAATATGAGAAAAGACAGTCATCAAGGAATTTATGACAATGAAGCAAGGAACCATTGAGAAATGATAAATAGGGCAAGTATTCAGTCTACTAGAGCAGTATTAAGAGCATAAAAGTTTCTACAACAATGGCAAGACAAACGATCATGATATGTAGCAATGGCTGCAAGCAAGATGTCAAAAGCATGGTGTTTGATAATTAGCACAATCATGTGCATGAAAGTAGGTATGATGGTGAGGAGCATATGTATTTATGCTAATAGATGAGCATACTTTGGTGTTGTTTTTCCATTGTCATAGGCAAAAATAAAAGATTGTTAAAGATTCATGTAGTAAGACAAGAGAGACCAAAAAGTCAAGAGGTAGCACTCAGTGAGCAATGATCATGACATGAACATGAAGGATACTCCCAAAGAGATTGCAATTCCATATAAATACCACACATAGACTTGCCTAAGCTCTTGAAGATGCATATACTGGGGTCAATTGTGGCCATGGCCAACCTTTGCCGATGATGTAGTTTTTGATCATAAAGATGTTGCCATATATCTTTGAAATCAATCTAGAGTTAACTTAAGAGTTTCCTATGTCCAGTTCCAAGTGATTGAGTTTCAAACTACTTGGTATCAAGTTAAAAGCAAGGAAGTGTTATCTATTTTCTCACAGTATGTGGATAGGCAATATGTCTTGCAAGAAGGCAATCATGGGAAAATAGGAGGACATCCTTTAAAAGCCTAATGAGCAAATATTGAAGGTGTCCCCAAAAGTCATTGAAATTGAAAGCTTTTGGCAATGCTAGTTTTTGAAATAGTAAATTTGCAAGCTAAGTGAAGAAGACAAAGTTATCACAAGATACATGAGTGTGACTGTAATGGACAAATAGGATCAAGGAAGGAGCCCATATGTTTCAAACGGGCAAGGATTTTCAAGCTATAGAATATAGTCACTATTTCAATGACAACAATGAAAGTCTTAGAATAGAACCCTGCTCATACATGCAAGAAAAGTGCATTTGCCAAGATACAAAGCTTTAATGACAGTACATGAAGTAAAGGATGTCAGTCTATCACAGTGAGAAAGTCTATCATAGTGATCAAGTAATGATAATTATGAGGTGAATAAGAAAGTGACTAAAGTCAAGTTGATAGGAAATATAACATGCATGAAGAAAACCATCAAAGCAAGACATGTAGAGATAGACTATTGATTGAGAACACACATTAAAGAGAAATTTTTGGATTATAGAGACCAAAAGAGTGTGTTCATTGGAAGTTGTAGAGAAGAGTATGCCAGTGTCAAATAAATAGAAGCAAAACAAAAGATAGGCTTCAAACACGTTACTATCCATACAATGATAGGAGAATGAGATCAATTGAAGAGTGGAAGTTCTAGAAGGATAAATCAAAAGACACAAGGGCAAAGAACACAATTAAATAACACACATGTCATTATTTAAGCCCTAGATGAACTCCTATGCCCTCACATAGATTTTAACCATCTTTAAGTCGTTTTTCACATGGCCTATAGGCACAAAGAGTAGGTTGAGATAGTTTGAGGACATTTATTGGTCAATTGAGTTAGTGGAGAACATCTTGGAAGAGGTTAGAGAGTTGAACAATTGTCTAAGGGAATATAGGAGCTGAATTAGCAAATATAGGGGTAGTTTGAGAGGCTTTTGAGCCAGTTTGAAAGGTCACTCAAATATCTAGGAGTAGACATAGCAATCAACAAGAAGAAGAAGTTTGAAAAAGTTAACATTCATCATATCCGATGCCACCTAATGAGCCTTTTTAGCAGTCAAGCAAGATGGACACTTTTCTAGTCAAAGTGGAGTCAAACCAACTAGCATAAGATAAGGAAAAGATATTGATTGCCTTTAATGCTAGTCCTTTTTCTTCTCCAATGTAGAGATGAGGATAAAACGACCTAGTTTTCATGTTGTAACTTGGTTCTGGCTGTTTAAACAAGTGTTGTAACCTACAGAAAGGTTCTTCCTTGTTTATTTTCTGTATTGTAAGTCATTTTCAGGCTATGTACAATTGCTATAAGCACTTTTATCAATAAATTCAGTTATTTTACGTTCTCAAATTTTTTTATTTTGTGTGCAATTTCACAGTTGATGTGTATTTATGTGGTTTTTGTCCAAATCCTCTAATATACATCTCATTTCAGTACCTTTATGCAAAAAAATACACTTGATTCTTGCAGTTTATGAGTTGTGTAATGAATACAAAGAAATTGTAATTGTGAGAAAAATTATTTTGCCTTCAAAACTATAAGAGTATTCAACCTTGTGAAATATTGGTGCATAAACATGTGAAAACCATGAGTTATGTGAACAAACAACTGAATTCTTGAAGCTATTGTGCCTCAAACAACAAGCATAAGTGTGAACCTTAGTTTGGTGCATTACCTTTTAAGTTTTATGTTGTATTTCAAGTTATCCTTATCTTTTTTCTTAGAAAGTGAAGTAGTTTTAGGTGAGAATCCAAGGGAACCAATCCTCTCTGGAGATACATTCCGACTTTCAGGCAACCCATAACCCATGAGCGTTTCCATGTTTCACTAGGCTGCTAGGCTGATAACTCAGCAAGGGTGCAAACCTACGTGATAACATTATCATGTAGGTTTGCACCCTTGCCGACTTATCAACCCAACAACCTAGTGAAACATGGAAAGACTCTTGAGCATGTGGGTGGACACTGCCCTTGAATGCTCAAGGAAGCTAGGGCTTCTCCTTGCACGAAGACTAACCACAATTGGTAGCCTAACTTAGGTTAGATAATTTCCTATCCTAACCCAACCCTCACTTTGAGTTGGACTGCAATAACACACTTGTTTGAACCAAAGTTTTCCCTCTAAAACCTCTAACATCTCAACATAGCCTCTTGCAAAAGGATAAGCCTAAACTTTTAAAACCACAAGGAGATGCAATGTAGGGTTTAGGTATTTGACAAGTCAAAGGCTTTTTTTTAAAAGCTCTTCTCACAAAGGAGAAAACACACATAAAAGTGTACACTTTGACAAGATTAAAAACCTTATGATGGACTTGTGATAAATTGGACCAAGAGCAGAAATTGGTTAACACTATTGGCTACCTTTGCAATTTTTTTGCCTACTAAAACTTCTAAGACCAATTGCCCATAAACATCAATTGGGTTGTTGAGTCATGAAAGACCGAAACAAGAATTCAAACCAGACTTGGCATTGTTGTTGCTATTTTTGGCATGCTTGGTGGGACAGTTTGGACTATCACAGTCCAAAACATTTTCATGCATTGCTGATATTTGGTGTACATATCAATGATTTTTGCCTTTGGAGGTTAGTTTTACACACACCTGGCGACTTTGGAAACATTATCTACTAGTTTCAGGTAGACTAAGTGCTAGTATGTGAGGAATTATACTTGTTTTTCTCATTTTTAATGATTTTAATGAAGTTCCAACTTGTTTAGATGCTTCAGTTTGTCTATGTTTCATGGAAACATTTCCTATCACCCTCCATATCATGAAAATGCTACCCATGTGACAAAAAATGTTATCACGTAGGTTTGCACCCTTGGTAAGTTATCAACCCAACAACCTAGTGAAACATGGAAAGACTCCTCGGCCCGTGGGTGGAGACTACTCTTGAATGCTCAAGGAAGCTAGGGCTTCTCCTTGTATGAAGACTAACTGTAATTGGTAGCCTAACTCAGGTTAGACAATCTCTTGTCCTAACCTGACCCTCACTTTGAGTTAGGCTACAATAACAAATTTGTTTGAACCAACTTTTTCCCTCTAAAACCCCTAATAGCTCAACATAGCCTCTTGCAAAAGACTAAGGCTAAACTTTAAAACCACAAGGAGATGCAATGTAGGGTTTAGGTATTTGACAAGTCAAAGTTTAAAAAAAAAAATCTCTTATCACAAAGAAGAAAACACACATAAAAATGTACAATTTGACAAGATTAAAACCCTTATGATGGACTTGTGATAAATTGGGCCAAGAGCAAAAAATGGGTAACAATAGCCAAACACACAATTTCTTGTCAAGAGAAGTTCCTGCTGTCTCAAACCCCAAATAAAAATAAAATAACAGTAGGATCTTTAGCAAAAAGAAAATAACAAAAATAGATATGGTTAACAGTCTCAAGGGTCCTGCAAGTTGAAAAAATGCTACCGTTTGATTGGGAATGACTCAAATTAACATAATTTTCAACAGAAGCTATCATTTGATTGGAAATGACTCAAATTAACAAATAGTTTTTTTCAACAAAAGCTACCATTTGATTGGGAATTACTCAAACTAACAAAGTTGTTTCAACATAAGAAAAAATTTAAAACAAACTTTTTAGGCTCAAGGACAAAAGACCAAGAGTGCTTAAGAATTTTGGACCACTTGCTATGATTCAATTTTAGATGCCAACTATCAAAAACTTGCTTGAAGAGTGCTTCATATCATCTTGCAGTTCACTTTATGCAAAGTAGTACTATCACACCATTTAAGACTATCATAGGTTCCAATATTAATGCTAAGTTGGACATGAAACTGAATGATCTTGCAAACTTCCATAAATATACAATAGGTCCACATGTGAGATTATGGAAAATCACACTCTATACTTAGGGAAGCCCAAGATTTCAACAATTATTGTTTAAATGCTTCCAAACTCTTTCATTTCTTTACTGTTCCATTCTTTGCTGAGTTGTCTTGTAGAAGAGCAAGGGGCTTATTCTTCTAATAAAGACTCCACCACATAGGCTTGAAGCTACAAGTCTTATTACCCTCTATGCTATATAAATCGCTACCTTATACCAACTTTCTAAACGCATTAGAGCCAAAAGGGGTAACAAGAAATCTTCCAAAAAAGAATCACAAGGGTGCAAGTCCTTCCAAGATTTGACATGTTTGGGAGTTGCCAATTGAATATTGTTTCTAACAATTCTAACAAGAATTTTCTAGGGCTCACTATTGATGAGTTGAGACATTGTCATATTTCTATCCTCAAAACTCTTGAGTTTTTGTCATCTTTTGATTTGCATAAGTAGTGGTGATGTATTGGAAGTTTACTATATGTATTCCATATGTTAAGCCTGAACCTATTAAATCATGTTTTATCTTTGCCAGTTTATTCCTGCAGCCATATGATTTATTCATGTTGCCATGCAGATTGTTTAGGGCAATATCATATGTGAAATTAATAGATGTCTTGATTAACTAAAATGCGTATGTATGTTCTTGTATGTTATTTCTTTTGTAGTGTAGGGAATAAATGATGCTGCAGTGGATGTTCTCCTATCACGCTAGTTGAAGGAAAGGATACTCAAGAAGATGACTGAAGATCAAACTACAGAAAAGCTGAAGAAGCATAAGGAATGACATAAGAGGAGCAATTAAGCGATACTATCGATGTTTAACTTAGGTGGACATTGAAGTTATAAATACCGCCACAATATGTTATGACTGTGGTTCGGTTTAGATCTGCGTTTCCTGCAACATAACTCCAGCTATCTCCTTTCTTAGTCAATTATCCGCCTCTTCTTTCTGGCGTGATTTGTGTTGTCCATTGTAGATGATTTCTTTTTAATAATAAGCTCTTTATCTTCTCGGTGGTTAGATAGAAAGAGAAGAAAAACAGAGTAGAGGATTTTTCCTAAGTATTTTTGAGTTTTCTTTTCATATTGCATCATGTAATGACTTCCAAAGAACGATGAATAAAAAACATGTTATTCTGAGCTTTTAGAGTTGTTTTTGGGAAGCCTGGTATCACTCATCCAAGGGGGCCCACTTGGTGAGTGTTCCTATGCATTTGTTAAGATTAGTTTTCTTTTTTTAGCTGTAGTAGACGTTTTTGCATTGACTGTCCCTGTAGCCACTGGAAACAGATCCACTGACTGTTCCTGCAGCCAAGCCAAAGAAGAGTAATTTTTGTTTTTCAGCATTGAATTTATCCAGTATTGATTTTATGAATTTATGCAGAAGTTTTCCTATAGCCTTTCTATGGTTTCAATTCTTGTTTACCTTTTCCGAATAATGTTAGTTGCTGCAGTAAAGCAGAATAGCTGTCACAGGAACTTAGTGCATATATAGTGCATACCCATTTCAAGTATTACATCCTTGGGTTGACAATCAAATGAACACTAACTATGAAAATAGTGACTTTACCAAATGAATGTCCAAACTTCGGGTTGAGACTTCAACTAGAGTTATTATTCTTATTGTTGGGTTGAACATTTTTGGTCTCGTTGCCGAGGATGGTGTCAAACTAAGAACCTGTTATGGTTATTGTCTTTTCAGTTTTCAGTTAATTGTTTTTTGGCATACCCAATTGTTCGAAAAAATTGCATGAATCTGCATGTATAGGCAAAGAAGAGATGTTCTAGGTAGATTTCTGCCCAGTGATCCTAATCATGCAGAAAATAATTCCTCAGATATAAATCCTTTTGCTAAACTTTATCAAACCCCAAATAATTTGAACCATTTTGAATCTGAATTTCCAGAAGGTAGTCTTCAGTTCCTCTTTGGACCTCAAGAAGAAGAATTTCATATAGTAACTAACCCCACAAGTCCAATGCAAGAAAACCCACCTCCTGGTGGAAATAATCCACCACCACCACTTGTGGACCCAACCTTTGAGTTCCCCATATCTGATCAACATGATAATGCTAATCTCAAGAACATTCCAGCTTCTTCCCTCCCTAAATTCTATGGACTAGTGACAGAGGATCCAGACACATTTCTGTTTGAGTTTGATGTTCTCTATAGGAGTTTTGACTATACTAAAAATGCCCATAGACTCAAAATATTTCCTGCCACCTTGAAGGAATCATTTTTAAGATGGTTTACGAGCTTGGGTAGTAGCACAATCAATACATGAGATGAGATGAAATGATTGTTTTTTGCAAAATATAAAGATTATTGTAGAGACACTGATCGTCATGGGGATGATATCTTTAGAATGACACCGATGTCTTGAAGATTATCTGGAGAGGTTTCTGTTTAGTGTCAAAAAGTCCAAACATAATACTCTAAATGAATATTCCCTCAAGTTGATATTTTTGAGGGGAATCAGTGATGAATATATTGATTCTTTGGATCTTATGGGAGGAGGTGACATTACACAGTCCAAGTGGGCTGAAATAGGACAATTTGTAAGAAGTATTCCAGATCTGCTTCTAAGAAGAACATGCATTTCAAGCCAGGAGCACCTTCATCAACATCTGGTATTGGAGTTTCTAGAATGGAACTTAGCCATTTGTTGAAGGACTTTAAGGAGGACATCATAAATAATATGGCTACTCAGTTGGATACACTTTCAGCTAAGAAGAAGCATGAAGAAGCTAATGCATTTCTTGTAGAATTTTTCCCTCATTGTAGACAATGGAAGAAGGATTGCAGATGTAAAATGGTTGCAAATGTGGAGGTTCCTGACTTCAAGCCAATACAAGGTGAGGATGAGCAAGTCTTCTATGTTGCTCAAAGAAGGCCAAATTTCCAAAGACAAGGTATGCCTCTGGATCCACTTTCTTTTTTTGGTTATAGTGGAAATTCTTATGTGCCAAATAACCAATGGCAATCACCATATGCTCAAAATTTTGGTAATTATCAAAATTGGTATGGTTCTCAAGGCCAAGGACAACATTTTGCTAATCAAATGCCACAGTGGCAGCATCCACAAAGAAATTGGTATCCACCTCAGGGCCAAGGAAGTCAGTTTTAAGGGAATTAACAACCTACTCCACAATGGAGGGGGAGTCAACCATGGACTGCCCAATCTTCTGGTTATCAACATCCTATTCAGCAGCCACAACCACCTGCAATAATGCCTCCTCCTGCAGCCATTGTTGTCCCGCCTAAACCAATGCAGTTGCCGACTCAACCAATGCCAAATCCTAATATTAAATCTCAGCAACAACAACAAGCTTATTCAGCTGATCTTAATCAATACCCAACCTATTCTCTATCCCTAAGTGATATTCACCTTCAATCTGGGACAACTCTGCCTAATCCATCTCCTCCAGTTATCACTAAGGTATAAGAAGAACAAGAAATCTCTAATCCAACAGATACAATACCTCAAAAGAAGATATTACCGCCAATTCCCCAGAGATTGCAAGAAAAGGAAGTTCTCACAGAACAAGAGCAAGGTTTTGATATTATAGATCAACTGAAACATGTTTGTGTTAAAATTCCATTGTTGCAAGCAATAAAAGATGTTCCTATATATAGTAAGGCACTGAGAGAAACATGTCTAAAAAAACTTGACAGGAAGAAGAAGGATCGGCAAACAATGCATGTTATGGGTACACTGACAGATATTATGCTAGGCAAGGTTGCAATTCCAAAATATTTATTTAGGGGCAACCATTAATGTGATGACAAGAGAAGTAATGAAAGAACTTGAAATCAATAGTCTAAGGCCTACACCCACAGTTCTACAACTTGCTGATAGCTCTACAGTGAGACCTGATGGTATAATTGAAGATGTGGTGGTTATTTTGGATTCTTGGGAATACCCTATAGACTTTATGATTCTATCTCCAAAGGCAACACTGGGAGGATATCTGATGATTTTGGGAAGACCTTGGCTTGCCACGACTGATGCATATATTGGATGTGGATCAGGGGATATGACTATTTTAGATGGGAACTCTGTTAGTTCTGATACTTGATGTAAAGTATAGATGCCAATAGCTAATAAGATGAGAGGGGGGGGGGGGTGAATCATACAAACTTAAACTTCTATAAATCAACAGATTCAACCTCGGTAACTTATACTTCAGCAACTTAACCAAAAACTGTTAAACATGCAAACTTAAGAGCACATAATCATAACAACACTCATAACACCAGATTTAATGTGGAAACCCAAATAGGGAAAAACCACTGTGGGATTTCGGACCCACTAAGAAATATACTCTTCTAGAGTATGCTCGGTTAAAAGCAAATCCTGTTAAAGATTACAAACACATTGCTAGATGTGACCCGGTTAAGGGATTTCCCTTGGATCTGTTAGGATCTTCACTTTGTTAGAAGTGACCTTGTTAAAGGATTTCAAACACTCACTTAGAATGTTACCTTGCTAGAGGGTTTACATATAAGACTGTTAAGTCCACTCGGTTAAGAGATTTTCTGTCACTTACAAAATAACAGTAATAAAATCTATCTACAACTTCACATCTAAAATGCTAAAGCAGATTCTTATTTGCTCAAAACAATTTTGTCATACGACTTATCTTGTCCCTCTGCTGGGCTCTCTACTCTGTTATTCAAACAGGTCTTCAAGATTCTGTTCTCGGTAATCACTATGTTGCATCCCTGTGCATACACTTGCCCGCATACATTGTTTATCAACAATTCCTTATTTATAAACAATTGCTAACCGCTAAATCTCCTTGATCACATTTCCCATGATCAATCATAGCCATCAGATCTTCAATCTTGACCAGGTTCAATCCATCCTTCGATCTGAAAGCGTTTTACCTTGCCTTGGAACTTGCATACATTTCTTGGAACTTGTGCTAGGGTATTGCGGTTCAATCTGAGCTGTAGATCTTCCTGCCGATCTTCCATTGCCATAGATCCTTAACAAACTTCATACATGTTGTATCAATCATTTAATCATATCCAGCTCATCAGCTTCCTTCATTAAATAATGCATGTATTCATCCAATGCATTCTGTTATTACTCAGTTGCAACTCGGTAAATACTAAACTTCACTCGGTAGACATTCCGCCTTCATTAACCGATAGCGATAACCTTAGGGTTTACTGACTAGGTTCCTTAGGGTTTACCGACTAGGTTCTTTGCTCGGTAACATAGTATAGTATTAACCTTACAAACAATAGCATATGTAGGATATCAAAATAATCTAAACATCATGATCTCATCATTGTCTAACTCGGTAATAGTTGCCCATTGAATAACTTATTCCTCCCCTTATTCATCACATTCTTTCTGTGTCTTTTACCGACATCTTAATTCTCTTCTAATCAATCTTCTCAAGATATGGCAACATCATATTGAATCAGATAATCAATTTCTTGACATCAATGACAAAATAATGTTATAAAGATAGTTATCATCCTTCTTCAGTTATATCAATAATCTTCAACAACCTTCTCAATATCCTTATTGAATATCAACAATCTTTCTTACTGTAATGCCAACAATCTCCTCTTTTTCATTGATGGAAAAACCAATAATTAAATGGTAATACCAACAAGATAGTCAAATTGATTCGGATTCAGATTGCTGTTAGACTTCTCCTGTTGTCCTTGATCTGTTGTCTTCTGAAGTCTTCTCCATTTTCAATAGGCTTCTGAGCTGTTGACTTGCATTTAGTCTTCTTCATTTTTCAATCTACTCCCCTTGTCATTAGTCTTCTGTTATTTCCATCATTCAGGGCTTTATCACACGGTCAACCATTTAGTCTTTCAACCATTTAGTCTTCTCCCCCTTTGACAACAATGCCAAAAAGTAAAAGAACTAAATCATGATTCCTTCCTCTGTGAAGTGATTTGCCTTGCTGTGTAACATCGCAGTCTTGGTCAGATTAGCTTGTCTCTATTCATTTTTTTTTTGCACAACTTTAGGTGACCTCCTAAAGTGCGTAAATCAGCATCAATCCACACATAATATTCTATAGATTCATTGAATTGATGCTTTCACCGAACTCGATCAGTGAGTAGAAGATAGGGGTAGGACCCCTAACTTGCTTTTGAGATACTCAAAAGTGTCCCTTGGCAGTGGCTTGGTGAAGATATCTGCTATTTGTTCCTTTGAGCTAACATATTCCAATGCCACTTGCTTCTCTTTGACTTATTCTCTAAGATAATGATACTTGATAGAGATGTGCTTTGTCTTAGAGCGCATAACAGGATTCTTTGAAATGTTTATGACACTAGTATTGTCACAGAATATAGTTATTGGCTCGGTAACTTTCTCATTTATGCCTTCCAACAGTTGTTTGATCCATGCTATATTGGTACAATTCAATGCCACAACAACATATTCAGCTTCTGTTGTAGATTGAGAAATACATCCTTGTTTCTTGCTAAGCCAACTTACTAGTCTTTCTCCTAAAAAGAAAGCTCCACCACTTGTGCTTTTCCTGTCATCTATGTTGCCTGCCCAATCAACATCAGTATAAACTTTTAAATCAAAGTCATTTCCTTTTTGATATACTAAGCCATAATCCTCAATGCCTTTCAAGTATCTGAAAATTCTCTTGATTGCTGTCATATGTGTTTCCTTGGGATCTACAGAAAATCTTGCGACTATACCTACTGCATGTGCTATATTTGGCCTACTGTGAACAACATATTGCAACTTTCCAATCATAGATCGGTAAAGTGTCTCATCAACAGATGCAAATTCATCATTCTTTGATAGTTTACAGTTGGTAGTCATAGGAGTACTTACTAGTTTAGAATCCTCCATTCCAAATTTCTTCAAGATTTCCTTTATGTACTTGGATTGAGTAATGAAAATATCATCTTTCATTTGCAGTATCTGTAAACCTATAAAATACTTTATTTCACTGATTAGTGACATCTCAAATTCTTTGCACATTTCATTTCCAAAGTTCTTGCATAAGGAGTCATTACCACAAAATATAATGTCATCAACAAATATGGCTGAGATCAATATTCCATTTTCCTCATCTTTCTTCATGTACATATTGCTGTTTTCACTTGTCCTTATAAAACCAATCTTGATTAAATAAGAGTGCAATCTTTCATACCATGCTCTAGGTGTTTGTTTCAGACCATATAAAGCTTTGTTCAGTTTGCATACCTGATCTTTACTCTTGTCTTCAACAAATCCTCCAGGTTGTTCAATGAAAACTTCTTCTTCTAGTATACAATTCAAAAATGCAGATTTAACATCCATTTGATATACCTTGAAATTTTTGAAAGTAGCATATGCCAACAATGTTCTTACTCCCTCAAGTCTAGCCACGGGTGCAAAGGTTTCACCATAATCTATTCCTTCTTTTTGAGCATAACCTTTGCAAACTAGTCTTGCTTTGTTGCGAATGACCTCACCTTTTTCATTTAGCTTATTCCTGAAAATCCACTTAGTACCGATTACATTTTTGTCCTTTGGTCTTGGGATTAGTGTCCATGTGTCATTCTTCTTGATTTGATCAATCTCTTCTGTCATAGCATTTACCCAATCTTCACTGTTAAATGCCTCTTTCACTATTCTCGGTTCAAATTCATATATTAGACGTGTTCTGTCTCAGTTTGTTCCTTGTCATCATTGGATCATCCTTATCTCCTATAATTTGACTTGATGCATGATGTCTTCTGACATATTTGGCTAATATAGGCTTGGTAGGTTCTGTATGATCTTCTTCATCATTCGGTAGCTAGACATTATCTTCATTTTCTTCAGCAGCTTTCTCGGTAGGACTTCTCGGTTGAACATAAACAAATTCTTCATAATCTTTTGGTTCTTTGGAAATTCTTTCATCATTTCTTTCTGCAAATTCATAAATTTCACATTTGCACTTTCCACTATTTTGTTAGATGATTTGATCAGACATTTAAATGCTTTACTTCTAGAAGAATAACCAAGAAATGTTCCTTCTTCACTTTTCTGATCAAACTTTCTATTTCTGTCATCTTTGTGAACATAACATTGACTTCCAAAGATTTTAAAGTAACTTACATTAGGTTTCTTGTCATTCCAGATTTCATATGGTGTCTTCAAAGTTCCTTTCTTCAGTTGTACTTGGTTCAGGGTGTAAACTGCTGTGCTTATTGCTTCTCTCCAAAATGTTTGTGGCACTTTCTTTTCAATCATCAGGGTTCTGGCACAATCCACAATAGATCTGTTTCTTCTCTCAACAATTCCATTTTGTTGTGGAGTTCTCGGTGTAGAGACTTATCTTTTTATACCATGATTATTGCAGAATAAGTTGAACTCATCAGAGGTGAACTCTCCTCCTCTATCAGATCTAAGACATTTCAGTTGTCTTCCTGTTTCATTTTCAACTCTTGCCTTGTACCATTTAAACATTTGAAAAGCTTCTGATTTTTCTTTTAAAATCATTACTGACATCATCCTTGAGTAATCATCCATAAATAATATGAAATACTTATCACCATAATAACTCTGAAATTTCATAGGACCACAAAGATCAGTGTGTACTAGATCTAAAACTCCTTTAGAAGTGTAGGACTTACTTGTAAAGCTTGATCTTGTCATCTTACCCATCTGGCATCCTCGACACATAGCATTCTCAGGTTTTTCAAGACTCAGTAGACCTCTTACTCGGTCCTTCTTACTTATTTTGATCAGATTATCAAAATTTATATGACAAAACCTTTTATGCCATAACCAGGTATCATCTATCTTTGCATAAAGACACTTGTTCTGAGTTGAGTCAAGATGAAATGTATTACCTTTTGTTTATGTCCTGGTAGCAGCTAACTTTCCATGCTTGTCATGAACTTTGACATTTCCTTTCTGAAATTCTATTCGGTATCGTGTATTGTTTAGCTGTGCTACACTCAACAAATTGTATTTTAATCCTTCAACCCAGTATACATCATCACATTTACCATTGTCAAGAAGTGTTATAGATCCTTTACCTTTCACCGGACATGGTGCATCATTACCAAATCTTACACAACCTCCATCATAGTCTTCTAATTTAACAAAATTGTGTTTATCACCTGTCATATGATGTGAGCATCCACTGTCTATGATCCAATAATCATTATTATTTATGTGAGATATTGGGGATTTTTCTTCATACCTTTCCTCATCAGATCCATCTTTAATAGCCACATAAACAACTTCCTCAGTATCAGTTTCATCAGATTTGTCATCATTGGATTCCTCATCTGCTACTAGACATGTCTTTCTATCTCTCCTTTTGAAGTCTCGGTGTCCTCTGTATTGGTTATCTTTCTGCCTGTTATCTCGGTATTCTCTCTTTTCACTAGATTCTTTGTCAGGGCAGTTAGAGGCCATATGTCCTATTTTATTACAATTGAAACATTTTAAAGGTAGCTTTCCTTTATACTTACCTTTTCCTCTCAGTAACCTTTTGGCTAATAATGCTTCAAATTCTTCTTGCTTCTTGATTTCCTCATACAGTTTGTGCACTTTTTCCATGTTCATGCGAAATCTTTCACTTGCTCCACTGTGATCTCCTTCATAATACTTATACTTTCTATCATTGTAATCATCAGATTCATCAAGATGAAAAGAACTAAATGCAGACTCAACTTTATTCACTGAAGACCCACTGTTATCAAAGTTACTTAACTCAAATGCATATAGCTTACCAATAGTAGCATCCAAAGAAACTGGCATATTGGGTACAAACCTCAATTCATTGATTGTAGAGACTCAGATTACATAAGCAGGTAGAAGGGTTCTTAATAACTTACTTGTGACATCCTTCTCTTCAATGGTTCCTCCTGCTCCTTTGATTTGATTAACAATCTCCTTTAACCTTGTATTGTACTGGGTTATGTTCTCACTTTCATTCATTCTCATAGATTCAAGTTGTCCTCTTAAACTGTCCACTTTTGCTCTTTGAACATGTTCATCACCACCATACACAGATATGAGCTTGTCCCACATTGCCTTGGCATCATTGCAACCTTCTAGATCATTAAACTCTGAGTCGGTCAATGCAGATGTTATTTCAATCATTGCTTGAATACGTTCTTTCTTTGCCTTTATCTCTTCCATTGTCAATGGATAGGTGCTAGGTGTAATGAAATCATTCTCCAGATAATATACAACATATTGTCCAATTCGTGATAGGTGCAGCTTCATCCTTTTCTACCATGTGGAGAAACTTGACTTGTTCAGCTTCGGTGCATCCCTTTTATACATCTTCAGATCTTTGCCTCAAGTACCTTTAAACTTTTTCTTTCAGAGTCCTTAGCTCTGATACCAATTGTTAGTTCTGATACTTGATGTAAAGTATAGATGCCAATAGCTAAGAAGATGAGAGAGGGGGGGGGGGTGTGAATCATACAAACTTAAACTTCCATAAATCAATAGATTCAACCTCGGTAACTTATACTTCAACAACTTAACCAAAAACTGTTAAACATGCAAACTTAAGAACAAATAATCATAACAACACTCATAACACCAGATTTAATGTGGAAACCCAAATAGGGAAAAACCACTATGGGATTTCAGACCCACTAAGAAATATACTCTTCTAGAGTATGCTCGGTTAAAAGCAAATCCTGTTAAAGATTACAAACACATTGCTAGATGTGACCCAGTTAAAGGATTTCCCTCAAATCTGTTAGGATCTTCACTTTGTTAGAAGTGACCTTGTTAAAGGATTTCAAACACTCACTTAGAATGTTACCTTGCTAGAGGGTTTACATATAAGACTGTTAAGTCCACTCGGTTAAGAGATTTTCTGTCACTTACAAAATAACAGTAATAAAATCTATCTACAACTTCACATCTAAAATGCTAAAGCATATTCTTATTTGCTCAAAACAATCTTGTCATAGGACTTCTCTTGTCCCTCTACTGGGCTCTCTACTCTGTTATTCAAACAGGTCTTCAAGCTTCTGTGCTCGGTAATCACTATGTAGCATCCCTGTGCATACA
This sequence comes from Cryptomeria japonica, assembly GCF_030272615.1. Lineage (NCBI taxonomy): Eukaryota > Viridiplantae > Streptophyta > Pinopsida > Cupressales > Cupressaceae > Cryptomeria > Cryptomeria japonica. The sequence goes on along the minus strand of NC_081408.1, from coordinate 588,505,290 downwards.
CTTGCCCGCATACATTGTTTATCAACAATTCCTTATTTATAAACAATTGCTAACCGCTAAATCTCCTTGATCACATTTCCCATGATCAATCATAGTCATCAGATCTTCAATCTTGACCAGGTTCAATCCATCCTTCGATCTGAAAACGTTTACCTCACCTTGGAACTTGCATACATTTCTTGGAACTTGTGCTAGGGTATTGCGGTTCAATATGAGTTGTAGATCTTCCTACCGATCTTCCATTGCCATAGATCCTTAACAAACTTCATACACGTTGTATCAATCATTTAATCATATCCAGCTCATCAGCTTCCTTCATTAAATAACACATGTATTCATCCAATGCATTCTGTTATTACTCGGTTGCAACTCGGTAAATACTAAACTTCACTCGGTAGACATTCCGCCTTCATTAACCGATAGCGATAACCTTAGGGTTTACCGACTAGGTTCTTTGCTTGGTAACATAGTATAGTATTAACCTTACAAACAATAGCATATGTAGGATATCAAAACAATCTAAACGTCACGATCTCATCATTGTCTAACTCGGTAATAGTTGCCCATTGAATAACTTATTCCTCCCCTTATTCATCACATTCTTTCTGTGTCTTTTACCGACATCTTAATTCTCTTCTAATCAATCTTCTCAAGATATGGCAACATCATACTGAATCAAATAATCAATTTCTTGACATCAATGACAAAATAATGTTATAAAGATAGTTATCATCCTTATTCAGTTATATCAATAATCTTCAACAACCTTCTCAATATCCTTATTGAATATCAACAATCTTTCTTACTGTAATGCCAACAAACTCTACAAAAACATTAGCTTTGTATTCTCCTGCACAACCCCAATTTGATCAAGAACAAGCCGTTTGGTCTATTTTGGGAGAAGAATCTGAGGGAGTTGACTCTATTAATCACCTTATGATGATTGATCGAGAGCCTTTCATGCAATTACATGATGAAGACTTAGTTCTTTATAAAATTCTGATAAATGAGTTGATACAAGAAAAGCAAATCCAGGAGTTGGTACCAAATATTGTAGATTTAGACTTTCCTACAACCACTGATGTATTGCATGCTCTGTTGCCACAGGAAGTCTGTACTTCTCATTTTTCTGATATGTCCCAAATTGATCTTACTAGCAAGATAGAGGTTGATTTGAATAAATGTTTAAATATCAATAGGGATCTTTCAGATACTCAAAAGGGGGCCCTCGTGGACTTGCTGAAATGTCATAAAAATGCTTTTGCATGGGATTACAAGGATATTCATGGAATAGATCCAACAATTTTCACCCACCGTATCTATATAAAAGAAGAATGTTTCCCACTCAGACAACCACAAAGAAGAATCAATCCTGCATTAAAAGAAATAGTTAAAGAAGAATTGCAGAAGTTGTTAAAGACCAGGTTTATCTATCTTATCTCTGATAGCCAATGGGTATCACCTTTGGTAATAGTTCCTAAGAAAGAAGGAAAATGGAGGGTATGTGTTGATTATAGAGCCTTGAACTTAGAAACAAGAAAATATCATTTTTCCATTGCCATTTGTGGATCAGGTATTGGATTCTTTGGCTGGTAAAAGATATTTTTCATTTCTTGATGGATTTAGTGGTTATAATCAGATTCAGATAGCCCTAGAGGATCAAGAAAAGACAACATTTACTTGTCCTTGGGGCACATATGCATATTCTATTCTTCCTTTTGGGTTGTGTAATGCTCCAACCACTTTTCAAAGAGCAGTGATCAGTATTTTTTCTGATATTTCTCAAGACATCATGGAAATCTATATGGATGACTTTACAACTTATGGTTCTGAATTTAAACAAGCATTAGGGAACCTAAAAAATGTTTTGCAGCGATGTGAAGACTATAGTTTGTCATTAAATAGTGAGAAATGCTTCATCATGATGCAGGAAGGAATAGTCCTTGGTCATCATATCTCTGAAAAAGGAATACAGGTAGACCCATCAAAGATTGAAGTCATTCAACATATCAATGCCCCTGTGAAGCAAAAAGATGTAAGAAGTTTCCTTGGTCATGCTGGATACTATAAAAGGTTTATCAAAGATTTCAGCAAAATTGCAAGTCCCTTATATTCACTACTTACCAAAGATATGGAATTTAAATGGACCTCTGCATGCAATGAAGCTTTCTTGAAGCTTAAGCATGCCTTGACCCAAGCACTAGTTCTTAAAGGTCCAAATTGGTCTTTACCATTTCAAATTCATACAGATGCATCTGAATATGCAATAGGGGCAGTATTAGGACAAGAGATTGACAAATTGGAAAGTGCAATATATTATATTAGCAAGAACTTACAGGGACCTAATTTGAATTAAACAGTCACTGAAAAGGAAATGTTAGCTGTTATATATGCACTCAACAAGTTCAGGCACTATATCATAGGATATCCCATATTTGTGCATACAGATCACACTGCAATCAAATATCTCATGAATAAGCCTTCAATTACTAGTAGATTAGCTCGCTGGTTATTGTTGATGCAAAAAATTGATATCATAGTTGTTGATAAACCAGGGAAGTCTAATGTGGTTGCAGACTATCTTTCAAGACTTCAGTTACAAGAAGATTCTACAGTAATAGATGATGCTTTTTCAGATGAACATTTATTCCTTATACAGGCTCAGACTCTTTGGTATGCTGATATTACCAACTATTTAGTTGCTGCTAAAATGCCAATTCATTTCTCTCCTAAGGAAAGAAGGTTGTTAGTAGAAAAAAGTTTTAACTTCTCATGGATGCTGATTGTTTAATTTATACTGGGCTTGAACAAGTCATGAGAAGATGTGTAAGGGAAGATGAAACATATGATATCCTCCATGCGTTTCATGATGAGCCATGTGGAGGACATTTTGCTGCCAAAAGAAAAACACTCAAAATACTAAATACAAGATACTATTGGCCCACATTACACAAGGATGCAACACAGTATACAAGAAAGTGTGACATATGCCAGCGTATGGGAAGACCTACCAAATCTGATGAGATGCCATTATATCCACAAATATTAGTTGCACCATTTGATAAATTGGGATTAGATTTTGTTGGCCCAATTGATCCACCTTCTAATGGAAAATCCTACATTTTGGTATGTATCGATTATGTAACAAAATGGGTGGAAGATCGTGCCATGACACATGCAAGAGATAATAAGGTGGTTGAGTTTCTTTATGAGGAGATATTTACAAGAAATGGAGTACCAAGAGAAATTGTAGCAGACCAGGGTCCACAATTTACTTGAACATTGATTGCAGCTTTGGTAAATGAATACAATATAAGGCACATAAAATCTACTCCATATCATCCACAAGCTAATGGACAGGTAGAGGTTACAAATAGGGAGCTTGAGGCTATTCTTACCAAAACAGTATCTGTTCATAAAAAAGACTGGTCTCATAGGCTTTCAGAAGCAATTTGGGCATACAAAACAACTTGGAAAACACCAATTGGTTTCACACCTTTTGAAATGGTTTATGGAAAAACATCAATGATGCCTATTGAATTTGAGCATAAAACTCCGAGGACAACTTTGCAATTAAATATGACACTATCTGAAGCACAAAAGAACGCATTCAATAATTGAATGCTTTGGACGAATGGAGGAAAATGGATGTCCAACAGACAAAACTGATCCAAAATCAGAGAGCAAAATGACATGATAAATATATCAAAGAAAAAAAGTTCAAAGATGGTGACTGGGCACTATTGTATGACTTCAGATATAAAGATACTATGGGAAAGCTGCAAACCAGATGGTTAGGACCATATGAGATAGAAGAAGTTTTCAATAATGGAGTTGTTAGTTTGACCATAATTGACCTTGTTCGGTTTAAGCTTTTGGTGAATAGTCACCGATTGCGTCTTTATCATAAGCCGACTACTAAAGAGGAGTTCCTGCAACAATTTGTCCAACCTGATGAAACACAGTTTCCTATAGCAACTGATAAGGTTCCTGCTGCAATTGAGCAAAGTAAAGAAGGCAAGGTTCCTGCAACCACTGCAGTGAACATGCTTGCCGCTTCATCATAAATATTTCCATGTCCTATAGGAATATTCTTTTCCATAAATAAAATTCCATCCATGTCATCCCATCCCATTTTCTTATTTGTCATTTCATTTCGTTTCGCCATCATTTTCGTACGACTGTAGGTATGTACATATTGTATTTTATTTTAATTACACATTTATGATTTCATTATGATTATGCCTTCCTAAATCCGCGTACATTCCCCTAAATCTTGTCAGCTTGTGTGGACACGTTCTAGGTTAAGTTGGGGGGGGGGTGTTTTATGGTTCGGTTTCCAAAGTTAGTGATTATTCATCATTTTCAGTACTTAGAATTGATTGATTGCCATTATTGTTTTTAACAAGATATTCTTTCACGCAAGGAAGTAATAAATTCTGCCGCCGAATTTGGAAATATGTATGGAATTTTCAATTTTCAAGTCTGTGGGATATTTTGGTTCTCCGTTTCTCAGTTGCAGAGTGTGCTATACTAACAAAGTAAGAATTGGGTAGAGATCCGATCCGCCATGAACCAACAATCCATGATGCATTGCTGCAGGATGCTCTTTGTGAGCATTATTTTAGACACCATGACTGGATTGATTACTTTTTGAAAATCAAAGTTTTTAATGAAGAAATTGCTGCAGAGTTTATGCATTCCTTCAATGAAGGAGAAGCTATGGTTAAAGGTTTAAGGGTCATTGCTACGGAGAAACAGATAGCTGAAGTTACAGGGTTGCTGCAGGAAGGAGAATTATTTCCAGAATCAAAAGACGCAAGGAGCGCCAGGGCAGAGTTTACACTTCCCACAGATGGACCTCTAGCAGTAGACAAGCAAGGAACCAAGAGGGTTTCCCTACCAACATAGTGGCCTCAGGTAGCTTTATATGTCATAAATACATTACTTGTGAAGGGAGGTATTCAAATCTACATTCACCACATTTTAAATTACTTAGTCATCTACGACATGGCTGGAGGGTGAATGTCCCTAATTTTCTATACCATCTCATTTCTACAAGTGCCAAAGAAACACAGAAGAATGGAAGTCGTTCTGTCAGCCATTATGGTTTGATTAAATTGCTTGTAGAACATTCTCTTAGAGACATTTCACAAATGGAATGAGGGGTATTTGAGGATATATTGCAGTTTAGGGTTGAAGATGATCCTGTTGCAGAGGATCCACCAGTTGAAGAAGAAAATATTGCAGAACCCTCTTCTCCCGTAGTTTCTGCATAGAATGATTTTCTCATTGCCAAAGGAGATGCGGTTATTATAGAAGAAGAGATGGTTGAGGAAAATGTGGAACAACCCTCCACTTCTCTTCAAAGTGATTCACCAATTGCTAAGAGAAAAGGGAAGGAATTGGAAATAAATTAAACAGATGAAGAACCTATGGTTCAACCGCATGCAACTAAAATTTCTCCTACAGCCAAGATGTGTAAGTCGAAAAGAAAAACTCCCGCAACAGAGCCACATGTAGAAACCATTCCTCCAGCCACTCCAAAGGTTTATACGAGAAGAACACGGAGTAGGACCCAAAAGGCTCATCCAACAGGTGATCCGATAGAGGTTATTTTAGTGGAAACATCAGAAGAAGGGAGCCCTGCAGATGTTGAAATCCAGGAAGAAGGTGATGTAGATAGACTGTCAAATCTTGCTTTTGTGGCAGAGAAGCTTGAGGAAACTGTTGGAGAGATTCCACAACAACTTGAGGAACCTGTCGGAGAGATTCCACAATAGTTTGAGGAGCCTGTCAGAGAGATTCCACAACAGTTTGAGGAACTTGTTGAAGAGATTCCATGGCCTAAGGTAGCACCTATTAGACCTCCATCATCCCTAAGCAGTTTATCCATTGCGTTAACATTTTATAGACAATGAGAAATAGAGAGGGCTATATTGCAAGGGATTATTGACAAACAACAAAGAGAAATTGAAAAGAGGGATAACAAAATTGAGGAATTAGAGGCTAAGGTTGAAACAATCACTAGTATGGTCCCCAAATTGATGCAATGTAGGGAACCTCCAAGGGTTTATGCTCTACATTTAAGGGAGCGATATTTAAATTTCAAATTGAACCGCATTGTCAGGGACCTTAGCCCCTCTTTAGAAACCCCTAAGGAATTTTATTATGCTTACCAGACTTCTCCAGCAGCCGTAAAAAATTTGTTATGTGAATTCTATTTACATAACTATGCTGTACCTTTAGATAGTGAGTGGAATCCTTTGTTATATATTGGTGATATCCGTATAAAATATTTAATGTCATGGATTCAAAATGAGATCAACATGGGGGCACAAGCCAGAGTATACAAAGATTTTGAATTTGACTGTCCATTGCCATTGAGGAAGGAAGCAAAAGAGCCAAGAGTTCTTTATTATGAATGACAAAAATTACTGGTAAGAGATGATGTTAGGAAACTAATGCTTCCAATGAGGGAGAAAATATACCAGGCATATGAGCATTTAGTTCAGATTGTCAGTGCAGCTGCAATAGATGGGTTAACTCAACGCTGGAATAACTTACCAGAAAAATTGAAGCAGGGAGAACCTCAATCACTGCAAAATTTTCAGGCAGCTATGCAAAGAGCCCCCAAATATATACAATTGGGCAGAGAGAAGGAGAATAACTGGTTACCAATGATCTTTCAACCTCCTATTCTTATGTGGCCACTATTGGGATGTAAGACTGTAGATCAGCCCTATGAAGCAGTTATAGAAGAATCATCTAGATGGTCCAAGCTGGAAAAGATGAAAGGATTTTACTGGAATTTAGCTTTAGGAGGAACAGGTCAAGGAACCATTGGTGATCTGAGAATTAGTGCAAGAGTCAGAAATTTTCCTTTTGCTGTAGGATCAACAAGCTCTTAAAGTTGGGGGGCATGATGAGTTGAGACATTGTCATATTTCTATCCTCAAAACTCTTGAGTTTTTGTCATCTTTTGATTTGCATAAGTATGGTGATGTATTGGAAGTTTACTATATGTATTCCATATGTTAAGCCTGAACCTATTAAATCATGTTTTATCTTTGCCAGTTTATTCCTGCAGCCATGTGATTTATTCCTATTGCCATGCAGATTGTTTAGGGAAATATCATATGTGAAATTAATAGATGTCTTGATTAAATAAAATGCGTATGTATGTTCTAGTATGTTATTTCTTTTGTAGTGCAAGGAATAAATGATGCTGTGGTGGATGTTCACCTATCACACCAGTTGAAGGAAAGGATACTCAAGAAGATGACTGAAGATCAAATTGCAAAAAAGCTGAAGAAGCGTAAGGAACGGCATAAGAGGAGAAATCAAGCGATACTACCAATGTTTAACTTAGGTGGACATTGAAGTTGTAAATACCGCCACAGTATGTTATGACTGTGGTTCGGTTTAGATCCATGTTTCCTGCAACATAACTCCAACTATCTCCTTTCTCAGTCAATTATCCACCTCTTCTTTTTGGCGTGATTTGTGTTGTCTGTTGTAGATGATTTCTTTTTAATAATAAGCTCTTTATCTTCTTGGTGGTTAGATAGAAAGAGAAGAAAAACAGAGAAGAGGATTTTTCCTAAGTATTTTTGAGTTTTCTTTTCATATTGCATCATGTAATGACTTCCAAAGAACAATCAATATAATATATGTTATTCTGAGCTTTTAGAGTTGCTTTTGGGAAGCCTGGTATCACTCATCCAAGGGGGCCCACTTGGTGAGTGTTCCTGTGCATTTATTAAGATTAGTTTTCTTTCCTTAGATGTAGTAGACATTTTTGCATTGACTGTTCCTGCAACCACTGGAAACAAATCTGCTGACTATTCCTGCAGCGAAGCCAAAGCAGAGTAATTTTTATTTTTCAGCATTGAATTTATCTAGTATTGCTTTTATGAATTTATGCAAAAGTTTTCTTGTAGCCTTTCTATGGTTTCAATTCTTGCTTACCTTTTCTGCATAATGTTAGTTGCCGTAGTAATGTAGAATAGCTGTCGCAGGAACTCAGTGCGTATATAGTGCAGACCCATTTCAAGTATTACGTCCCTGGCCTCACAATCAAATGAACACTAACTATGAAAATAGTGACTTTACCAAATGAATGTCCAAACTTTGGGTTGAGACTTCAACTAGAGTTATTATTCTTGTTGTTAGGTTGAACAACTACTATTAAGAGACATTATGATCCATTTAACTGCTAAAAAAAAACTTGCAACTTCAAGTTTTTTAGTTCAAGGAAACCATAACCTTTGTCTAAGCTACACCGGTCCCACTTAACAACATTCTTCTTCTTTTTTCCCTTAAAATATAACCATAAGAATTTTCTTATACTTTTTCGTATCTCATTGACTTGATAATTGCAAAATAACCACACAGAGGCATAATATAGGCTATAAGATGAAAGAATCTTTTGATAGATTTGAATTCTCCCATCGAAAGAGGGGAATTTTCTATTTGATTTTGCAATTTTACGTTTAAAATTGTTTTTGATCAAATTCCACATTTCTTTCAAATAATGGTTGATTGCAAATGGTATTCCAAGGTACATAACATGTTTGTTAGGTCCTCCCCATTGAAAGTTTATTTAATGAAACCGATTCAGAGGAAAGTCTTTCTAGCTAAGCAACATATTTAGCCTTGGAAAGCTTTGAACTATAGGATTTACAAAATACATATAATTTTCTCATAAGATTTTTAAAGTTTCCTTCTGCAAGGCTTACAAATAGAGAATTATCATTAGCAAATTGGATATTATGAGGTCATCACTATTGGGAAGAGCCACACCTTTAACCTTTAAATCCATACTAGTGGCTCTTAAAAAGTACAGAATGTTATAAGAGGCAATCACAAAAAGGGCAAGAGAGAGAGGGCATATTTTCCTAATTGATCTTTGAAGTTTAAAGGGTTCAGAAAGGGACATATTAATGTCCACTTGAGCAATTGAATCCTTAAAAGTGTTTTGACCATTTGAAAAAACTCTTGGGGGAAGCTAAAGACATCATGAGTCATGAAAGTAAAGGACCACTCCACCCTATCATAGGCCTTCTCAAAGCCAAGCAAAAACATTCCAACCTTCTAATTAAAGACCTTAGCTTCCATCAAATGCTTAGGAGTTGAGTCAACCTTAATTTGGTTGCCCAATTGGAGTGTTAATTGATGAGTCTTCTATTGCCTTGACTTATTGGAGCTTCTTCCACTTGGCGAGTTGCAAATTGGGTTGCAATATGCTTGAGATGTGTTGGATTTGCCTCTTAAATATCTGGATAGTCTCCAAACTAGGGCAAAAGTGTCCTAAACTACCTTATATTATCTCATTTGGCCCCTTTATTCCTATTTCATCTTCACAAACTATTCAAATATCTCTCTTAGAATCTTGAAAGATACTCACAATAGATAGAATTGATTTTGGCCACTAAAGGACTCTGAAACTGCTTCAAAATGATTCACCATGACATTAAACTACTTTCCAATCCATTTATTACCTTTTAGGAACCTTTACACATGTCAAAATATCTTTCATGAGTCACAAAATTGTTATTTTCTTTAAAATTTATGCATTTATCTTGATACGTTGTTATGTCTGTCAACTTATCTTTGATACTATCATTTATCATTATTTCTTTGTTGTTGTTCATATTCTATAGTAGACCTTTTCTTTATAGTCACAAATTTCTTCGTAGGATTGATCTCATAATAATCTTCATGCTTTTAGCATTTGTTTTCATATTCTTTCTCTCTCTATCAACATTGGCTTTTAGAGTGCACTTGTGCATGAATATTTCCCTTGAATGCTCAAGACTCTTTGACTCTTCATAATATATTTGCCTCTGCTCTCTTGTAGACCATACTGTCATTGTGACCCTTTTGATGTAGCCACTACTTTAAACTACACTTTGTTCTTTACAACAACCCATTTGCATGTTGTCTTGTGTATGTATTTATTATGTAGTATACCTTTTCTCTTTTCCATGGGTGTCATTAAAACACTATCATTTACCAAGCATGCCCTATTCTCATTTGACTTATCAAGATAGGCTTACTACAATATCATTTTCTTCACATATGGCTCTTTTAACCTGCATCTCTTACATTCTTGGGGACTATTTTTTATGATGGATTTCTCCTTGGTTCCACTTTATTGAGTCCATATCTCATGTCATATTGCTTCAACCAACTGGAAAATCATACCGCTTCACCAAACTAGAAAATCATCTTTCAGCGCAGGGGACACTTTCACAAATTAGATAACATTCCTTATGCACCCTTCACATATGGTGGCACATTTTCATATGGTAACAACTTGAACAAACATTCTATATTAGGGAACCATGGAAATTATTCATTGAATTCCATTCTCTATTACCCTTTGCAAGATGCTCAAATATGCTACAAATACCCTCATATCACTTTCCTGAAAGCTTGACAATAATGCGCTTGTATTTTGAAGGCATTCCTTGAAATTTTTGTTCACAAAAATTAAAAGGGTTGAATAGAATATGCTACCCAACATTTTGAATTGCTTTGCTTTGAAACAATTGGAATACTCTCTTAACGCCTTCCTCACTAGATGCTAAGCAAGCTTAAAAATTTCACAAGTGCTTGGTAGCTACTATAATTTCGTCAACAAAGCACAAGAAAGTATATAAAGCTTCATTTTCATCTATTAGGCCTAGTTCTTTGATCCTTTCTCACTATCTACTCATGTGAGTAGTGTACTTAGTTGCTATCATGTTTTACTTTATCATTGATACTCTCTTCTTTGCAAGGCTCCTTGTTATGTGTTTGGTTCAACTAAAGAAGCATATATTTTTTTTTACAAATTTGAAGAAAAGGCTAAAGTCAAGAACAAGATTGAATATTTTGAGTCTTATACCAAACCACAATATTTGCCTTCCAAGGAAAACCCTAAACCAAGGAGTGGCTCTCAACACCATTTTCTTTTCTTAGTTGACTCTCACTACAGTCCTACTATTCTTTCCACTATTATTTTAAGCTTTATAAAATTTAAGAGGATTCCTTAACATAATTTATCATCAACATGCTTTAGGTACTCTTCTTGTCATTTAGCATGGGACTGTTTGCTTGCTTGGATGAAGACTATTATCTTTATTTCCTATTATGCCTTATGAATATGGTTCAAATTTGAGACCCTTGGTGTCTTCTTTTATTTTGATTTAACACCATGATACTTTCATTTTATTTCACACAACCATCATGATACTCTCCTTAGCTTCATGAAAATGTCTTACCTTTATTCATTGGTTCCCTTTTTTAGATCCACTATCTTGGACATTTCTCTTTTATTTGAGCATTACAAATCCTCATTTTTTAATGACCTACTCACTATATTTTGTAAAGACTTTGTTCAACTATTCTTTCTATTCAATATCACTATTTTTTGATGTTTAACGACTTTCATTTTGTGATATCATCTTTTGTGTGGACTGTCACTTTTATTCTGCTAAACTTAGAGTATTTTGGAGCTCCTTTTCCTTTGTTTATTAGTTGGAAAAAATATTCTCAATGTTCTAATACATGCTAAATAAATTTTTGAGGGGGCTTGTTTGTGTTGAATTCTTAGAGATGGAAGCTCATGCCAATGACACAACACATAGACCTCACTCTTGGCAATTCTATCTTTATTTACACAAATCTATAGGCGTCTTCTTAGCTAAAAATTCTAAGCAAGAGAAAGTACTGGCTGATCTACGTTGTTTTGGAATCTATTGAAATCTTTCATGTATGTATTCTCTTTCTTGACAAAGTCTTTACAATGTGGAGCTTTCATTTTGCAACGTTTAGTGAGGTTGTGTCAAAAATTAGCCATTTATTCAATTTGGGCAAATATAGAACAAAATTGGTGTGACCTTTCCTCAATGCCAAACAACAAAAATTTGGAGCTCTTCAATGCTGGACAATAAAAACCCTAAACCCTTCCATCAAACATGGCTAAGATCTTTCAAAAGAAAAAAAAAACTTGACCTTTTATCCTTTTGGCATTGAAACATAGCCAAAGAAGAATTTTTCCCCCTCTTGGCACCTAATTCTTCATTAAAAACTTTTGAAAGAGAATTATTAAAAAAATTAAAGGTCTTTAAACCTTTAAATTTTCTAGAGGACATATTTGGGAAAAAATACAAATGACATAATTGGTAACCCCTATGGAATGCTTTGCCTGTTAAGCATTTAGGACCAATAGTAGTAATCCTTTAGGTAAAAGAGTCATGAAAGACCTAAAATGAACTCAAAATCAGACTTGATACTGTTGCTACTCACACCTCAAAGAGCTAAATAAACAAAAACTAGTGTGCTTCAACACTTGGAAGAAAAGAAATCTACAACTGTGTGCAACCAACACTTATTAAACTTAAAAACCTACCTCAATATACACTAACCAAATTTCAAAACCACTTAAACAAAACCATTGATAGCTTGACTAAAATAGCTGCCCCTTCTTCTCAACTTACAATGCTTTTTATGTTCATGAGTAGCCAAGAGAAGGTGATGAAGAGATAGATGCTTGACCAATTTCTACAATACCTCATGAAGAATGAAAACAAATCTACATCGAATCATATTGGTCATAAATATTGCTGTTTGGAAGTGGATAGGTGAGGTAATATTTCCATTCTTTGGCTAAAGCTTCATTCTTGGGTGCAAGAGTGACATCTAATTATTTGTTGGCCTCCTTCCTAGCTAGATTTGCCTTATAGTAAAACCTCTTGTATGGACAAAATGTTGGTAACTTGAGTTGTGTTATGTTGTCATTGATGTCACAATGTGTTGCAGATGAGTTGTTGTGTTATGTTGTCATTGAGGTCAACTTGTCTTGTGTTTTCATTGATGTCCTATGTGTTGCAAATGGTCCTTTATTGCCATTGATGTTACTATGTATTGCAGATGGTTTGGAAATGTATGTTTAGATGTTGTTGAGTGTTCCAAGATGATATTGAGTAAGTTTGAGGTGTTTTTAGAAGGTTGGTGTACTGGATGTTTCAATATGTAGGAAACAATATTTATGTAGGAAAGAGCTTAATGTCCTAGTAGAAGAATGCTTTTCATTCCTCTGGTATGTAAAGATTATGGAGTGCCATTCTGGATATAATGTTTATGATCTGTGTATATCATAGTATCAATTTTATAGGTTCTCTGTTGCTTAGATGGTTGAGTTAGTTGTTGCTGTATTTGATAGTGGAATGCCTATTAGAGTTGGTCTAGAGATTGTTTTCCGGTTCTCTGATATGTGATTTTTAGTGCTACGACTTAGAGGACATGTTTACTTGATCTGTGCAATGTTCTAGTTCAAATTTTTAGTGATGGTTTGGTCCGAAAGTGAAGCTATGATGCTATGAGTTTAGTGCTATCAGTTGGTCTAGCTTCTGGCCAATTGAGGTGATATGTTCCATTTGGATCATGCCTCTTTGGTCAAGACATTTTGGTGATTGATTTTTGATGTTGATATGGGTCTCACCATGACGTGTATAGATCCACCTTAAGTTGTGTGCTTTGGAGTGTTTTTGGGAAAACTGGTTGGCATGCTACATTGTTTATTTACATGTTTCATTTTGTGCCAACCTTGGAGGATGTGTTAGCATGTGTAGTTAATTGAAATAATTTGGAAAGGTTGTGTTATGATGTGTTTGGGTCCTCTCTATCTCCCAGAGTGGATCACATTTGATGTTATAGGTCCCTGTGGTCCAATTTGTGTAATATTGTATATTAAGTTTGTGGCTGACCTAGTTTAGGGTTTCAATGAATTATCTTTTATATATAGGAGCGCGAATGTATGATTTTAGTATGGGATGGATGTGAATTGATGTAAAGTGTATATGACTGATGTGCAAGCATACTTGATATTGTAGAAGTGTGAAAGACAGTTGAGAAGAGAGTTGAGATAGTGTTTGTGGTTAGATATGTTTGCCATGATATTGGTCACTTAACATAGTGGTTCAATGATAGTTTCATGATCGGGAGATCTTATTCATTTTATTTCATTGATCCTCTACACTTGTTAGAAGAAGGTGTGTTCCTTTTGGTAGTTTGTGTAACCCTTTGTATCTTTCCCTAAGGTTGTGCAACTTAGTCTTACAAGTCCTTTTAGGGGCAGTGAGCTCCTTGGCCTTGAACCTAAATATTGAAAACATTTATTCATTTCGTGAGTGTGATTCTCATTGTGGTTTTTCCCTATTTAGGGTTTTTTCACGTAAATATGGTGTTCATATGTGTGTTGTGCTTTGTGCTTTCATGTTTCATAATTGCAATAGTAAGTTAATTATGGTGTTTAGTTTAATCCATCAGAAGCAAAGTGTTTTGAGGTCCAGACTGATTCACCACCCTCTCAGTCTTGTGGTGTGTTTCACAATTGGTATTAGATCTTGGTTCCTCTTAGAGAAGCTTAACCACTTGAGGGAGATCTGGAATAGTGCAGGAGGTTAATTTGAAACCACTAAGGTTTGATGGTATAATTTATGTTTATTGAAAGAAAATAATGGAATGCCATTTGGAATCTTTGTCGATTGGAATATGAAAAAGTATCAAGAATGGGTATAGTGCTCCAACAAATGGTCCTTAGACTGTGGATGAGGTTAAGACACACGAGAATAGTTCAAAAGCTAAAGTTACAATTATCAACTTTTTAAGTGATGCAGTATTTGAAGAGAACACAAATTTAATGAGGGGCGGGGGGGGAGGTGAATTAGTATATTAATGATCTTTTACTTTTTCAACTTTAATCATAAGCATATAACTTATCTCATAAACATATTTATTGTATATTATCATTCACATGAAATCTAAATACCAAGCATAAAAAATAGAACACAAGATATACGTGGAAACCTTGATGGGAAAAACCAAGACAAATTAATGCTTTTATATTTCTTCTTTTACAATGTTTGTAGGCACCAACCTACTAGAGACACCAACCCCTAAACTTGTTTGTGAGCACCAACCCATTAGAAGCACCAACTTCCACTTCTGAATTTGTGAGCCCAACAACCTACCGGAGACACCAATCCCCACAATTTGTAGACACCAACTTACTAGAGGCACCAACCCCTTTACCAACTTAGCGAGACACCAATCTCTCCTTTAGGATGCACCAACTTCCAAATTACAGTTCTACCTTCATTATATTGCTTTTTCAATGAATGATGGACAACTTGAATTGCACCTATCTCAAAAATCTCTTTGAATATGATATACTTTTCGTTTAACTCTTCTCACAAGTCTGATTATAATTATGCACACTCTTCTTTCACAAGATGATCATAATTATGCACTGCTTATTGGTTGTTGTTTGATCTAAACTGCTGCATATTTGTTTCATATAAATCATTGCCATTTAATTCTAAACAAATCGACACCTATGAAGGAATGAATTGCTATCTTCTCATCAAGAATCGCTGCTTCTAGTGCACTTTATTTGCTATATTGTCTTTAGCATTGATTACATTTGCCTTTGATAACAAGAGCTCCATCTTTTAGTCGATGATATGAATTAATGTATGTTTATGAAAATCGCAGCTTTATCACTTTGTCTAACAAACGAGATTCTCTCAATAAAATCGCAACACATATAAATTGTATCACATTCCTTTACTAATCTACTTCTTTCTTTAATACATCAACTTCACACATAATGCCTTTGTTTCATAAATGAGAGCCAAACTTCTTTTTAATCGATGTCATGTCTTCTTTATAATTTTAATTGCTGCCTTTGTCTTCATGAAGTCAACCAATATAATTTTAATTTCAAGTCGACCTTTTCAATAATTAAACTTTATGTATCCTCTCATTTGGAGAGTTGGCTATTAGATTAAAAACAAGTCAGTTCATGAATCACATTACTTCTGTCTTGGTAAAGTCACTGCACATTATACTCTCATACAATTGCTACATATTGTTATTAAATAAATAAACAATTCTCAATGGAATCGTTGCTACATGACATACATAGTTGCTATCATTTATAACTTATCATTCACATCACTGCTCATTAATATAATTACTTCCTTTGTAGTCTTTGGAACTTCCAAACCTTCCTTATTGTCAAGGTTAGCAGTAATCAACATCTGATTATATTTTCTTTATGTGCCAGCATGCCTTCAACTACAGTCGTTTCCTTGGATACCCTTGATGCACTGCAACATAGGATGTTAGGAAACACAAACACAAGACAAACACAGTCAAATGCTAGTGTTAGTGTCAGAAATGAAAGACTATCTTAAGCAAGCATATCAAGAGATATCAACATTTAATGGAAAGCATTCAAAAACAAAAGAAAGACACAAGACCCCTCCAAATGCTTGCCAACATGTTTATAGCTGCTCCTCCCTTGTTCCTCTCCTCTCCAAGTTCCACATGAATGTAGCCTTCAACTTTTTGCACTACTATGGAAGTCTTATGGAGGTTCAAGATTTAAAAATGATTAAAAGATGCAAATGCAAGCTAAATATGAGAAAACACTTAATTAAACTCTATTGATTTTAACCAAAATAACAATGTAAATTAGATTATGATTTGCTCCTAAAATGCTCTCTTAAATTTCACTATAAATTAGATGCATACAAGATTTTTGGATCTGGATTATGAAAGAATGGACTCTATTTATAGGAAAAATAGAAAAATGGATGGTTGAGATAGAGTAATCTCAACAAGGGTTAGGATTGATGGGTTTATGATCCATGTGAGGGCTTTCAACCCAATCCCAGTATGACAAATGTCATCATGAGATGACTTGAGATGAGAGGGAAGAAGCATTAAATGATTGAGATGACATGAAGGTTAGTTTGAGAGGTAAGGTTAACCTTGAGTTGAATGAATAAAGCCTTTATCCAATGAATAATGCTTTTATCCAATGGATAAACTCTTATGCAAGAGTTAGTGGGGATAACCATGGTCAAAGCAATGAATGCTTGAGGAGACACATGGGTTAAATGGAGGTTGAGTTAGAGGAAAAACCTCTAACCATGTGGGCAAGTGGAATTAACCATAAATGGTTATGTAAGAACCATTAATGGTTTGGAAGACTTTAGGGGTTAACTTGTTGGAGACATAAAGCATTTAATACTTTTCAAAGACTTTGGAGGCTTTGAGAAATGTCTTCAAGTTGCTTAGGGATGTGACAATAATTAGGAGATGGGTTTAGGCTAATTATGAATGGTTTAGAAGAATCTAGAATGGGTTTAGGATGCAAGTGGGTTTGGTGGGTGAGGGAAAATAGGATTTTAATTAAAATAAAATTACGTTATTTCAACTTGTGGTTGCAACTTACATTTGTAGGAGAATGCAAGTGGGGGGGTAGTTTAGGGATTTTAAATAAATATTTTATTATTTATTTAAAAGAGGAAAGTGAGTTAAATTAAATAAATATGTTTCATTCATTTAATTGATTTAGAGTGTGGCTTAATGAATTAGTTTAAATAAACTAAATAATTTATTTAATTAATAGGAGAAGGGGTTGAGGATGAATTAATTAAATATTAATTTAATTAACTGATGATTGAGGGTTAAATAATCAAATAAATAGTAAATATTCATTTAATTAAGTGGACAGATTTATGTGACTACATTTGCCCCTCTTTGAGATGGTGTGGTTTATCGCATCCTTTCAAAGAAAGAAAAATAGGTGTGAAGAAATATGCCCCATGAATGTTAATTTAGTGGGTGGCATGCCCCCTCGAGAGATGGGCCGATTTTTTTTTGAAAAATCAGGCGATCTCTCGAAAAAGAACGAGAATTGGAGGGAAGGTAGAATAGAATAAATTAACAATAATGGTTAAAGAATGGGGGAAAACAGAGTGAATACAGAGAAGCGACAATCCAGTGAGTACCCTTAGGTCATGTAGGAGATACAATGCAAATGCGGTGTTTTTTCTCTTGATTGATACTATATAATTGATCAAAAATTGGTTGGACAACCTGGTGCAATCGGTTAAATTGCCCTGGTTGAGTCAAAGTGTGACAGTTGATGTCAGTTGTTCGCTTGGACATGATAAAGTCTGAGTAAGTGAATCAAAGTGACCTGTTGTGACTTAGGTAATTGATGTAATTTCCTGATGAAGTCAAGGTATCTAAAGAAAAATACTCATTGAGACTTAGACAATTGATGTAATTGTCCATTTTGATTGTGTTTGATTGGTTGATCAATTGATAGTGTTTGCGTTGTAGGTTGTTTGTGGCGAATCATAACAGCCCCGTTTAGACTAGGTCATTGTGATAAATGCCTGTTGTAGTCTATGTTTGCCATAATCGATTACCTGTTGAGAGTCGAAGATACTTGATCAAAAAGTATCTGTTGACAGTTTAGCTGTGCGTGAGTCGATGTACCTGTGTAGATAGAGTAACTTGCTTGGCTTATAGGATGACTTAGGATGGGAAACACAACCCCTCATGTTAGAGATGGACGGTGACAAATGTGGCTTGATTGGGTTGATGGGGCACGATGTAGGGTATGTGATTATGATGATGACCTAGAGAGGGAGGGTGAGGGGGGAGTCAATGGTAGATAGAAGGTATGGAGGATCTAGGACTCATTCCTATGGAAGAAGATTAAAAAAATAGAGTATCCATTGTTATTACTATGTATGAATGATATGCAACAATATGGATGTATGGATCGATGGAATGCAACATAATGCAATATATACAGATGAGATGAAATGACGTTCCATAGAGTATTCATAGTGCTTTATTTTCCTCATTAAGCATGGTAGTATCGTTCTTGGCCGAGGTAGTAGGAACCAAGTTGGAGCATTGTACCTGTAAGAAAGAATTTATAGACAAGGAAAAGTGACCCTCCATTCTGGTTCATGTGCAGATGGTCGAGGTATACACTGTAGTTAGTAAGCCATAGTGATCCATGACTATATTTTTGCATATGATCACGTAGCTTAGTGAACTTCCCATGTAGACACCATTAGTACATGCCCCAGAACTTCATTGGAACAATTCGCAGACAATAAACAAAAAAAAAAGATATCAGGAGCCATCCCGACTACTCTAATCACTTGTGGATATCTCGGAGTAGCGTAAGAACCTAATATGAATAAATAAATAACAAACCGACCAAGTAATTGATAGCTTAAACATAATTTTCTTGTCAAAGAAAATGTTACCATGTCTTTGTTTTTTGGTAAGGAAGGATGCATCCTTGTTAAGACAGTTGTGTGTACCTGTTTTGATTGATTGGTTGATTTGATAAGTGATCATTGTTTGGGTAGCTCGAAATGTTTGTTTGGTGTCTGTTGTGATGTGTATGTACAATGGAGTTTATATGCATTTGCAATGTTTTTGATTGTTTTTTGATGTTTTATCATATTTTTGGATTTTGTGAGTGTTTTTTGAATGTTTTTGGTATTTATGAGTATTTTTGAATGTTTTTGGTATTATTTCTAGACAGTTTTGAATGAAGAACTCAATGAACCACACACAATATAGAATCCACTTCCATCAGTAGGTTAAGAGTATTGCCCCTAGTTAGATGTGGCTATGAAAGCAAGATGCATGATACATGAAATACTAATGTGGATTGCAGATCAATAACAAGCCATGGTTTGAATGATGGATGAATGGATGCAATGGATGTGATAACAACAAGTTTGAAAGACAATGGGGCCATAGATTTTATGAGTGGTGCCTGTTTGCCAGGTTTTCACCACCGTACTTATCCAAGGTGCCACCATAGTGGTTTTCACCATTTGGATGCATGATTTTTCTTTACTATTTTAATTTTTTTGTATTTTCTTCAGGACATTTTTTTGAATGTTTTTGGTGTTTTTTTGGTATGTGAGGGAGCCTAATGCTCTATATAGCTTATGTATGAAACTATTTTTGGTGCATGTTGTTGATAGGATCTGGTAGTGGATCACCTTCTAAAGTTGCCAACTGACATGCCCCAGACCCAAATACAACAGTGATAACATACAGACCCAACCAATTTGATTCAAATTTTCTCTGATGTTCTCTATGTGGTTGGTTATGAGGATTCTCTCTAAGAACAAGATCACATACCTCAAATGTACGAGGTTTAACCCGATGATTATAGCTTCTACTAATACGCTGCTGATAGGCCTTGAGGTGGTTGTATGCAGCTTGTTGGCTTTCATCAAGTAGTTCCAAGTCTTGAAGATGTGAGACTTGGTATGCTTCATCATCTATCAGATTATGCAAGGAAACTCGTAGAGATGGCATCTCAACCTCAATAGGAAGGATGACTTCTGCTCCATAGACCAGTGAGTAGGGAGTTGCGCCTATAGGGGTTCGAATGCTAGTTCGATACGCCCATAGTGCTGGATTTAATTGAATGTGCCAATCATGACCAACATCATTGACTGTCTTCTTGAGGATCCTCAATATGTTCTTGTTTGATGCTTTGGTCTAATCATTGCCTTGTGGGTAATAGGGAGTGGAAAAGTGGTGTTGGATGTGAAACTTCTCATAAAGCTCACGAACATCCTGATTTTTGAAAGGAAGCCCATTATCTGTGATGATGGATATGGGTACACCATACTAGAAGATGATGTAATTAAGGATGAATGAGGCAATCTTCTTGCCGGTGACTTGGGTAAGTGGAAAATAGGATGTTAGGAAACACAAACACAAGACAATAAAGTCAAACGTTAGTGTTAGTGTCATAAATGAAAGACTATCCTAAGCAAGCATATCAAGAGAGATATCAAACATTTAATGGAAAGCATGCAAAAACAAAAGAAAGACACAAGACCCCTCCAAATGCTTGCCAACATATTCATAGTTTCTCCTCTCTTGTTCCTCTCCTCTCCAAGTTCCACATGAGTGTAGCCTTCAACTTTTTGTACTACTATGGAAGTCTTATGGAGGTAAAAGATTTAAAAATGAATAAAAGATGCAAATGCAAGCTTAAGATGAGAAAGCACCTAATTAAACTCTATTGATTTTAACCAAAATAACAATGTAAATTAGATTATGATTTGCTCCTAAAATGCTCTCTTAAATTTCACTATAAATTAGATGCATACAAGATTTCTGGATCTGGAGTATGAAGGAATGGGCTCTATTTATAGGAAAAATAGAGAAATGGATGGTTGAGATTGAGTAATCTCAAGAAGGGTTAGGATTGATGAGTTTATGATCCATGTGAGGGCTTTCAACCCAATCCCAGGATGACAAATGTCATCATGAGATGACTTGAGAGGAGAGGGAAGAAGCATTAAATGATTGAGATGACATGAAGGTTAGTTTGGGAGGTAAGGTTAACCTTGAGTTGAATGAATAAAGCCTTTATCCAATGAGTAATGCTTTTATCCAATGGACAAACTCTTGTGCAAGAGTTAGTGGGGATAACCATGGTCAAAGAAATGAGTGCTTGAGGAGACACATGAGTTAAATGGAGGTTGAGTTAGAGGAAAAACCTCTAACCATGTGGGCAAGTGAAATTAACCATAAATGGTCATGTAAGAACCATTAATGGTTTGGAAGACTTTAGGGGTTAACTTGTTGGAGACATAAAGCATTTAATGCTTTTCAAAGACTTTAGAGGCCTTCAGAAGTGACTTCAAGTTGCTTAGGAAAGTGACAATAATTAGGAGATGGGTTTAGGCTAATTAGGAATGGTTTAGAGGAATCTAGAATGGGTTTAGGATGCAAGTGGGTTTGGTGGGTGAGGGAAAATTGGATTTTAATTAAAATAAAATAACTTTATTTCAACTTGTGGTTGCAACTTACATTTGTAGGAGAATGCAAGTGGGGGGGTAGTTTAGGGATTTTGAATAAATGTTTTATTATTTATTTAAAAGAGGAAAGGGGGTTAAAGTTTTTAGAGTAATCAGGTCTTTAATTGATTAATTAAACGATATTTGTTTAATTAAATAAGTTCCCCTTTATCTCTTTTACACTTAAGCTAACATGAGGTGCATAATAATTAATTTTTTTATTAATTATTATGTGCAAGCCTAGGGTTTTCCCTTTTAGGGTTTTTTGTCCTATTAGAGGTTGACTTATTTTATTTTGTATTATTATTCTATTTCATATTATGGTGAATACAGAGCTCTCATATTCTTGAGCATTTCCTATGTTTATGTTTTTCTCTGTTGCTTCCTTGCTTCTCCTTGTAACAGGTTTATTCAACTTGCAGAGATCATTTGGGCTCCTGTGGTGTTGTATTTATCAACTCTCACATGGTATCAGAGCTTCAGATCTGCAGCTACCTGTTCTTGTTTTGAGTTTTTTTTTGCATTGGAAGCAGATCTAGGGTTTCGGAAGTTTTTTTTGTGCACCTAGGGATGGGCCTTTTTTTTTCTGAGCACTTTGGGCTTAAACATACCTCACTATCATACTCAAAAGGATAAAAAACCCCTATGGTCATGTAAAGTTTGATCACTTTCGACACCTGAGCCTTTGGGGTATTTGTTTTGTTTTGTACCAGGCCGGTGCGACCCTGGCACATAGTTTGAGATTTTTTTTTCAAAAAAATCAATATTTTGCCTTTTTACGGCATGCAGGCCGAAATTTGTTTTTTTTTGAAAAAAAACATCATTTAAATATTTTTGCAAAGTTTTCAAAAAAATAAAAATAAAATTTGGGGTTTCAACCCACAGTATGCAGGGTACCATGGGCCCCCTGGCCCTGCAGTAGGCTCGTATCTTTGCCACCGATCCTGACAGGTCGGCTCCTTGCCAACCGTTGGCCCGACCAACCTCCACCCGCCCGCTGACCGCTTCCTAACTGCCACCGGCCTCTACCTGTCGGCCGCTTCCTGACCGCCGCCAGAGCGTCGCCCTTGGGCCACCTCCGCCCGACCCTGCCACTTGACAGCCTCCGTGTGCCCTCTCTCTTGCCTTTGTAGGGGGGGTTGATTTTTTCTTCCTATCTTGAGAATACAGAGTCATTTTTTCGAAAACGAATAGGTGTCGGAAAGCTGGTTCCGAGCCGGACCTCATGGTATTGGATTTTTTTTTCAATTTTTTTGTTTGATTGTACTTTTTACCAGTCAAAGTGGGATCACTTTTCTGCACTTTCGGGGCCGTAGAATGTGCACACAGAATCCATTTTTTGAAAACGAATAGGCGCTAGAAATCTCTCAGCATGCTCTAATCAGATATGTGATCTTGTTTCTCAGATATTTCATCAGGTACATGAGATTCCAGTTTGAAGTTTTTTTGCTTATGCACTACTTCATTCTCACCAGTATGTACCAGGGTTTGGGTTTATCTCTTGTGGGGGGTGTTTTTTTCTCACTTTCTGTCATTTATATCACAAATATAGAACACCAAAACTCTCAAAATAAACAAACCCTTATGCATCTTCTATCTATTCTGAAAGATCACATAATAATAAAAAACACAAGCAGGTACAAGTGCACAGTTTCATGGCAGATTCTTCAGTTGAGTTGTTGACATCACACAACTATCACACCTGGAAGCCTCGCGTCACGAGGCTTCTCAGGGTACGAGGGTTGTGGTCTTGTTTGGATGAGGTTCAACCTTTGTTGCAGCATTCTTTTGAGATTATTCAACACAAAAACAAGATGGATGAGGCCATGGGTTTGCTCTCATTACATGTTTCTGACAGTCTTCTGTTTCACCTTGATGCTTTGCTCAATCCTCGAGATATGCGGTTGAAGTTTGAAGCTCTCTTCAGAAGAGTTAATTAGATCTAGGTATTATAGATTGAGGCAGAGTTGGTTTCCTTGTTACCTCATTTCTTTCCCACCATTGAAGATTTTTTGAATAAATTCAAGACTATCAGATCTATTCTCCAGGGGTGTGGAAAGACCAAGATAGAACCAGAGTGCATTCACTTGATCCTTTCGAAGCTTCGGGGTCCTTTTTAGTTTTTTGCCTCTGCTTTCTACTCCACCATGGATGGCTTGGGTGCTCGTTTTACCATGCCTACCTTTGATGTGTTTTGTGAGCATTTGTCTTGTGAGCAGTTTCACCTTTCTCAGCTGGACATGCTCTTAGGGTCTAAGAACAAAGCATTGGTTGCTCAGTCATCTAAGGAGAAGCAAAAGCAGAAACCGAAGCCAAAGAAGAATTCTGCAGGCAGTGAGCATTCCTCCAAGCCAGCTCCATAGTTTGATTCTAAACCACCATTTAATCCTAAAGAAGGGAAATCTTTGCACTCTGGTGAGTCTTCCTCCAAGACTAAGAAGAAATCAAGAGATACTTGCTGTTTTTGTGGCAAGGAAGGACATCCAGTTTCCAGTTGTTGGAAATGATTAAAGGCTTTAGAGGAAGCCATGCAACAACATCACATCTCCTCACCTTAGGTGTCTTCTCCTTCTAGAGGGAAAGGTCATGCTCTCATTGCTTGAGCTTTGACCTATGGGTCCACTTGGACTTTAGATTATGGTTCTTCTCACCATATGACTCACACTCAGCAATTGGTTACTTCTCTTACCTCTTGTGGTACTTCACATATTGCAATGGGTGAATGACTCTGTTCAGCTTTCAGTCTTGGGTTCAGGTTCTATCTCTTTGGATGGGGGTACTCTGTAGGATGTTTTGGTTGTACCTGACATCTCGCCGAACCTCCTCTCCATTTATCAGATTTGCCATTCTGGCTCTAGTAAGACAGTTGAGTTCTCACCACATGATGTGGTTATTCGGGATGTCCACGACTCTGATTTGGTTGTGGCTACTGGGAGTGTTGATACTACATCTCGTCTTTACAGATTTGATAGATTTGAGCCCTATGTGGGTACAAGTTCATCTCTTATAGCACATGTAGATTCAGTGAGTAAGATTTGGCATGAGTGCTTGGGCCATGTCAATAACAAATATCTTCAACAGATGAGTACATAGGCACTTGTTCTTGGGCTCCTACAGATTTCCTGCACTGATGTTGTTTGTCATGGTTGTTTGCTTGGCAAGCATCATAGGGATCCCTTTCCAAAGGGAAGAACCCCTCATGCTTTGGCACCTTTGGAGTTGATTCACAGTGAACTCATGTCATTCCCTACTCCTTCTTTTTCTGGGGCCAAGTATGTACTCACATTTATTGATGACTTCTCTAGAAGCACATGGGTGTACTTTCTTAAGTACAAGTCTGATGTCTTTGATTCATTTTGAATCTTCAAGATATTTATAGAGAAGCAGTTTGGTTGTTCTACTCGGCAGATATGTACAGATAATGGGGGGGAGTTTGTGAATCAGGATTTCAGAGATTTTTGCACTGAGCATGGTTTACATCATCAGTTTATTGTTCCCTACACCCCTCAACAGAATGGTGTCGCTGAGAGAAAGAACAAGATTTTATGGGAGATGGCAAATTGTATGATTCAGTCTAGGTCCATGTATTCATATTTTTGGGTTGAGGTAGTCAATTGTGCCAACTACATTCATAATCGGATGCCTCACAAGGCGGTTTGACATATGACTCCTAAGGAGGCTTGGTCTCATGACAAGCCTGATGTTTCTTTTTTCTGAGTATTTGGAAGTGAGGCATGAGCATTTGTTCCTAATGCTCAGAGAAGATAAATGGAGCGGAAGAGCTGACCCCTCATTTTTGTTGGCTACTGTGAAGATGTTAAGGCCTACATGTTGTTTGATCCTGATTCCAGAGAGGTCTTGTTTTTCGATGGGATGTTTAGTTTGATGAGTGCCTTCCCATAGTGGATACCCTATCTCCAGTGTCTACCCCTCTACCTACTCCTCCCACTGCATCTCTTTAGGATCATTTTGAGGATGATTATGATGATGCTGCTGATGATCCACCATCTCCACCTCCACCTGCTCCACCTCAGATGCCCAAGTGGGATCACTTTACTGTTGAGGCAGTAGGATCTATGGCCGGTGATCCTTTAGATGCTCGTCGCACCCGTTCTCATACTATGGGTTCTAGTATTTTGAGTCATGCCATTTCAGATGATCCTCATAAGTTTTCAGAGGCAACAAGACACCCTGCGTGGGATTGTGCTATGGAGGAGTATTCTTATTTGATAAGGAATAATACTTGGGATCTCTGTCCTCTTCCTAAGGATAGAAAGATGGTTTGGTGCCGATGGTTGTATCAAGTATGCTGCTAATGGTTCGATATATAAGTACAAAACATGTCTTGTTGCAAAGGGTTTCTCGTAGGTTGAGGGTATTGATTACTCCGAGACATTTGCCCCTGTTGCCAAGATGAACTCTATTCACTCTGTACTTTCCCTTGCAACTTCTAGGAGAGGCCCATTTTTCAGATGGATTTGAAGAGTGCTTTCTTGCATGGAGACCTATAGGAGGAAATCTATATGGAGAAGACTCAAGCATTTATGCAGGATAGTTCTTTGGTTTTTAGATTTTGGCGTTCATTGTATGGTCTCAAACAGGCCCCTCGGGATAGGTATGAGAAGATGGACTATTTCTTGCTCTCCACTAGTTTCACACACTGTCATTCCGATCACATAGTGTACATTCAACATCTTGAGGGCGAGATCCTGATTCTTGTGCTATATGTTGATGATCTCTTCATCACAGGTAGCTCATCCTCTATGATTCAACATGTTCAACCAAATTTGATGGACCAATTTGAGATGACAGATCTTGGTCTTCTGCACTATTTTCTTGGTCTTCAGGTGATTCAGTCTTCTGATGGGATCTCCATTTATGAGCAGAAGTATTCTCTTGACATGTTTCATTGCTTTGGCATGCTTGATTGCAAGCCTTCCCCCACTCCTTTTCAATCAAGGGTTGTTTTGATTACTCCTTGCCCCACTCCTTTAGTAGATTCTACACTTCACAGGTAGTTGGTTGGCAGTTTGTTGTACCTGACACACTCGTCCTGACCTTTCATTTGCGGTTGGCCTTTTCTCTCAATTCTCCCATGATCCTCATGAGAGTTATTGACAAGATGCCAAATGTATTCAGCAGTACATCCAGGGCTCTATTTCTCATGGCATTCACTACACATCAGGGGAACCTCACATTGCTGGCTACACTGACTCAGATTGGGTTGGTGATGTCAATGATCGGAAGTGTACTTCTAGCTTTGTTTTCTGTCTTGGCTTTGGTCCTATCACATGGTCTTATAAGAAGTAGACTACTCATGCATTATTATCTATAGAGGTTGAGTACCGAGCTACTGTGCTCGCAAGTCAAGAGATCTTATGGCTTCGACAGTTGATGACTAAGTTTGGTTTTCCTCCTGATAGTCCCACTATTCTTTGGTGTGACAATCATAGTGTTATTCACATTTCTTGCAACCCGGTGGAGTGTCAGTGGATGAAGCACATTGAGCTTCACATGCATTTCATCCGCCAGTTGATTTAGGATGGTTCTCTCATTTTGGAGTACATTCCCACTGCTAAGCAGGTTGCAGACATCTTCACGAAACCTTTTGCATCACTGCGCTATCTTTAGTTGCGCTCTATGCTTGGGGTGAAGGAAGTTGTCCTTGGGGGGTCTTTATGAGGCCTTCCTTCCTTCATATTTCTTTCAGCATGTTCTTTTATCTTTTTTTGGAGAGGAGTTTTTTCCCATTGGGTTTTCTCCTTTTTTCTCTATTTCATAGAAATTTCTTTGTATTTGGGTACTTGATCAGGGCTTGTTGCTGGGACCCATCTTTCCTACTTTTAGTAGCTATTCTAGGTTTTAGCTTCTCCCTAAGTCTAGCTTAAGGGGGGGGGTGTTAGAGTAATCAGGTCTTTACTTGATTAATTAAATGACATTTGTTTAATTAATTAAGTTCCCCTTTATCTCTTTTACACTTAAGCTAACATTAGGTGCATAATATTAATTCTTTTAGTAATTATTATGTGCAAGCCTAGGGTTTTCCCTTTTAGGGTTTTTTGATCTATTAGATGTTGAATTTTTTTATTTTTTATTATTATTCTATTACACATTTTGGTGAATACA
Organism: Cryptomeria japonica; assembly: GCF_030272615.1. NCBI lineage: Eukaryota > Viridiplantae > Streptophyta > Pinopsida > Cupressales > Cupressaceae > Cryptomeria > Cryptomeria japonica. The sequence goes on along the minus strand of NC_081408.1, from coordinate 588,477,451 downwards.
AAGCTCTCATATTCTTGAGCATTTCCCGTGTTTATGTTTTTCTCTGTTGCTTCCTTGCTTCTCCTTGTAACGAGTTTATTCAGCTTGCAGAGATCTTTTGGGCTCTTGTGGTGTTTTATTATTTATTTAAAAGAGGAAAGGGGGTTAAATTAAATAAATATATTTTATTCATTTAATTGATTTAGAGTGTGGCTTAATGAATTAATTTAAATAAATTAAATAATTTATTTAATTAAGAGGAGAAGGGGTTGAGGATGAATTAATTAAATATTAATTTAATTAATTGATGACTAAGGGTTAAATAATCAAATAACTAGTAAATATTTATTTAATTAAGTGGACAGATTTATGTGACTACAACTCTTATAAAGTTATTGTCCATGATCATATTTCTTGAAAAGCATAGATCTTTATTTCTTTTCTCTTTTAAGCAATCTTTGAATGTTGCCACTCTATTAGAGTAATCACTTCTCTTCACATTCTTCTTACATACAATTACTATTTATGAATAAGCATCTCATAAACCATAATCAAGTCAACATATACTTCAAGTCGCTGCATTGATTAATAAATGTTTGCTTCTTTTTTAACTACCAATTGTGGCTTGCATGGCAAAGTTATTTCGATTCCTTTCTATTTGGTTTCTTCTTTGGAGAATAGTCTTGAAAAACATGCCGAGAATCTGAATAATCCGGTCCTCCATGAAGGGATTATTGTGCTCATTATGGAGTACGCCAAAGCCTTGAAGTTGTGCCCTCTCTCTTTGAGAAAGGCCAAATCCCTAATACTAATGTTCAAGATGTCTCTGATTTGGATATGGAGATGGAGGATAGTGGGTGCGCCGAACCCCTTGTTGACCCTGATTATAAGCTGGTTGAAGAGGGTGAGATGTTGGTCACTCCTGGAACCCATAGCTGCAAGAACCCCCCCAGATGGGCTACAAGTAAATATAAATCAACCAACAAGATGATTTCTAAAACTAGGCCTTATTTCCAAAAGAAGAAGGTGGTTGTTAAAGACTACACTCCCAAGACCTTGGACCAGGAAATCAAATTAGACATTCATCTTAATGTCCTGAAGGAGAAGAAGGGGAATTTTCCTAAAGATGTGGATAGTGGTTTACAAAAGGAAAGTTCTCTGATGAATCTGGTGATGGAAGTGACTAGAAGCCAGTAGAACTGCTGGAAGTGGGTGGGGAAGGAGATTGATACCCTCAAAGAGGGGATTAAAGAGATAATTGAAATCTTCACTGATTCGCCCGAGCCTAGCAAAATAAAGAAGCTCATGATCATGAACCATAAGCTTTCCCATGATGTCAAGGTTATGAAATGTAAACATGAGCAAATAATTTAGAAGGTTGAGAAGTCTATGGAGGAGATCAAGAATAATCTTAAGAATCTGGTTGACATAAGAAAGGATGCCATGAATAATAGTATGGAGGGGCTAGAAAAGATCAATGCCTTGGTGGCGGAGTACATATCCAATCCTATTGACAGTGATCCTGATGATAGTAACATAAAGAAAGATCTAGGCGGTGAAGACTCTGCTGTTGGTGGCAATAAAACTACGAGCCCTAGTTCCAGGACCAAAAGCTGAAGAAACAATAAGGGTACCTCCAAGTTCATTATGGAGGAATTGGAGGAAATCAACAAGGCTACCATCCAGAAGAACAAGGAGCTGGTGCACTCGCTTAATTGAGTGTTTGTCTGTGTTTTGTTTTGTTAGCTATTGTTTCTTTTTGCTTTTGTGTTCGGTCTGGGGTGTTCCCCTATTTTGCTGTTGGTTTTTGTTTGGTTGGCTAATGGCCAGGTTCTATAAAACTCTTGGTTTCAGGTCCATGTAAAACCCATTTATCTTTATCAAAAACTACCAATTGTGGCTTCCTAATTAATCATAAATAGTACATGCAATTTAATATACTCATTAATAGGTGTATCATCCTGCAAACATAATGATGTCTTCTTATAGTTGTGTGTAACCATTGCTTGTAGATAGTCAGTGCATTGTAGTCACTTCCTCCTTGATTCTAAAATCACTTCCTTATTTTCTCTAGTAGCCAAGATCAACAAGCATAATCTTTGTCTTCAACCACTAGTTGTATTAATATTCATAGAAACATTATTTTTTAATTTATCCTTTCAATTGACTTTTGAATTATCTTCTTCATCATTTATGCGATCTTATCATTTGCATTATAGAGAACTCTTCAACCTTTCATCAATGATTTACATATATATTTCTATTTGCATTAATATAATTTTGCTCTCAATCTTTCCATCAATAATTCACATATATATTACCTTGGCATCAAAGACAACATTTATCTTCTTATTAATGACAACTTTTAATCGACCCTTGACATCAATGACAACATTTCCATTTGGATTATGTATTAAGCTCTTTGCTTTTTTCAGATATCCAATTTCTTAACTAATGAAAATCTCACCTTTGGCATCAACGACAATATTTTAACAATATTTTCTTAAGTTGTTGGGTTGTTCAGTCTACTAAAGAATTCTAGGAGAAGTTGAGTAGTATATATGAAGGTGATGAGAAGACAACACAAGCCAAATTGATAAATCTGAAGTACAAGTTTGACAACTTGAGAATGTATGATGATGAGAACATTGAAAGCTATATACATTGGGTAAATGAGATTGTGAGTGCAATCAAGGGTATGGATGGTAAAATAGAAGAAAGTGAAGTTGTGAGAAAGGTAATGCTAACACTGCCTAAGTGCTACAAGCCTAAGAAGTATGCTATTGAAGAAAGCCATGATATAGACAAATACACTTTGGATCAGTTGTATGGCTCACTCTCTGCCTTTGAGATTGCTAAGCAAATGAGTTGCAAAAAGAGAAGAAAGATGCATATTCAAATCTAGTAAGAAGATTGAAGATGAAATTGAATCAATCAATGACATAGATGAGAAAGAAGCAAATTTTGTAAGAAGACTAAATAAAGGATTCATAAAGTACAAAGGTAAGTTAACCTTCAAATATTTTAATTGTGAAAGAATTGGTCATTATTCTTCTAGATGTACTTATAAGGAAGACTATGATAGAATATCCGATGATGATAATAAGGGAGGAGATAATCACAGGTGGAATAATAAAAACATGTGAATAGATGACAAATACAAGTCTAAGTTGAATTTCTTTTCGATGGAGACTCATTCATTTGAAGAGGAATATAGAAATGAATCAAATGAAGAATCATTATTTCTAGCTATACGAAGAGCGATGGAAGGTCTAGTAATCTGGAAGGAGTGGAGAACAATGAAAATCTAGTGAATGTGAAGAGTGCACTACATGCGAATGTTGAGCCTAAGGCATGGATGATTGATTTTGGATGTTCAAATCACATGACAATAGATAAAGGAAATTAATTTATTTCGGATGTTCAAATCATATGACAAGAGATAAAGGAAATTTCATTGATCTTGAGAATTATGTTGGTGGATCTATAAAATTTGCAGAAGAGGACGCTGCATCGATTTATAGTAAAGGTACTATTGTAATTGATGGTAAGCATAAGACTGATGATGTTTATTATGTTAAGGGCTTGAGACATAATATCTTAAGTGTGAGTCAGATGTGTCAAAAAGGTTATAAGGTCATATCTCATGGGTTCAGATGTGAAATAAAAAATGGTAGTTCTAGAAGATTAGTTACAAAAGGTACGATAATTGATGGGAATGTCTATATGTAAAGAAAAACAATGGAGGAAATTATTTGTTGGCACAAATTTGTGAGGAATGGAATCAGACTGAGTTTGTACCTAATATTGAGGTTATCCTTGTTTTTGCGGGATATAAATATGTTTCAAAAGATAAAAGTTGGACAAATATGGTGGAAGAGGAGTTTAATCCGACAAAGGAAAGTAGGTGTTCATGAACAAGTTGAATAAAGATGATAAAGAAAAAGAAAAGGTCAAAGACAAAGAAAATATCTCTAATCAAAATATTGTCCCTCAAGTGCCAAACAAGAAGGCTTTTAGGAGATCTACTCCTACTTAAATCAAGTTTTTTCCATTTTTCAATGGTAATTGTTTTTCATGTGAAAAATTTGGACATAGAGAAAGTGAGTGTAGAAGTTACAAGAGATCTCATCCATTTAACAAAAAAAGTTATGCTTGCAATAAGGTTGGTCATAAGGCTAATGTATTGAGAAGTAGGATGATGTGTAATATGAATGGTTGGAATGTTCAGTCTTTTAATGGATATTGTTATACATGCAACAACTTTGGGCATAAAGATGTTGAGTGCAGATGTAATATCAAAAGGAGTGAAAGTGTCAAAAGAAATAGAAATGTCAGAAGGAATGGAAATGGTATGGAAAAAGGTTTGACTTGTTATAATTGTAATAAAATTGGACACATTGCTAGATTCTGCAAAGGAAGGAATGAAAAGTGTACTGATCTAGTAAAGAAGAATGATGTTAAAGAAAATGAGAAGATGAAGATGATATGGATGAGAAATTTAGATAGGAAGGATGAAAATATGTCTATGGATGATTCCATACCCTTCGGTGGTGCTAGTTCCTCTTTCGGTAACTAGACAATATGCATTGTCTAAGGCAAAGAGTGAAATGAAGATCTTACAACCCCCTTACAATTTGGATGTTGATTTTCTTTTAGCATGACAGAGGTTTTGAAGGTGTTTTTGAAGAGATGCAAAGTAGGGGTTGGAGGATTATCAATCAATATAAGTTGCACAAGTCTTCAAATATGATGCTTGAACCAATGATCTTTCCATCAAGGTCTTCAATTCCTCCTGTCATCATTCTAGACTAGCCCACTCTTCATATCTTTTATAAAAGGCCTCAAATCCTTTACAAACTACTATTTTAGGCTCCCCTTAGGCATATGACAACAAGTCAGGTGTATTTATTCACTGACTCAAACCCCTATTGTGGATTCAACATTGCCTTGCTTGCAATTAGGCCTAATTTCTTGTAGGCCATTTTATATCATATCCAATTTGTGGCTAGGGTTACTTTGGAACACAAAGCTCAATAATTGAATGGTAATTCTATCCTAAGGCCTAATTAGGTCACTGTAGCAAAGAAAGTGTGTGATATTACTATTCCAACCTTACAAAATTTACTCCAGGGTTACAAACATGTCACGTGGGTTCCCGTTATGTAGTTTCCATCACCATTTTTCTTTACTAACTCACCCAATCACCAAACCCTACTCTTACCTATCACTTCTAGCCCAATACATAGAGATATTAGGCATAGAGTCCTGCACAAACCAGACCCTAAATCCAACCCTTGCAACTACTAATACCCCTAGCACCATTAAAACCCTATCTAATTATATTCCACTAATTTTCAAGGTCTGATATTAGTGGAATGGCCTTATTTGCATGATTGTTTACAAAACCCTTAAACCTAGGGTTAATGAACCCGGTCTTAGTAATTTTGCTCTCAAACGCTCCAAACTTGATGAAATACAGTCAAACCAACACAAAATATTTCTAGTTCATGTCTCTATCAAATCAAATTCAGGTTATGCCAATTAGCTACATATACAGAACCATACAACCCCTGTATCAACAAAATAATGATAAAAATGCAGAAAAATGGAGTCTTCTTTATTCCTTGTGCATCAAAATATTCACAAAAACCTTTCCTCGACCCATGCAAGTGATATTTATATTGTTTCAAACAAGGTTCAATGGTTCATAACCACTATTTGAATAGATGACCGTTGAACTTCCCAAAAGCCATAAAACACACTTGTGCCAACCTATACAAAACGTTGATACAAATATATGTATCAAACTACATATAACCCAACAATGACAAATATGACAAAAAAGAATCCAAAATGGTCTAAAAGACCTTATTACAAGATTAAACTAAAATGACAAAAAAATTGTGCCAAAATGGCCTCTTAGAGTCATCACTACTCTAGGTGCTCCTGCACCATACACCAAGGGTGAAGAAGAATCTCAAGTCCTTTTTGAGATCAGATCTTGGAATGTGGTCCCATTAGTTAGTATGTCCTCCTCGGTCATCCATGTGTCATCCTCCTTAGGAAGGCCTTGCCACTTCACTAGGTACTCATGATAGACTTTATGCCTTGTTCTCTTGGCTTCCTTGGTATCCAAAATGCATTCAAGATTCATTGGTGCACTAGGAGGTAGATCCTTGACCCAATCCTCATCTGCATCTCTTGCTAGACCCGCATCTTCACTTGTATTCATAGAACCTATAAAAGGAAAGAGATCAACAACATTAAAAATTGGCGAGATAGCCACTCCAGGAGGGAGTTCTATCTCATAATAATTTTCTCCAAACTTGTGGACCACCCTACATGGCCCAATATCCTTCATCTATAGCTTAATTTACTTTCCATTTTTTAGCCTCTCCTTCAAATATGCCAATACTAGATCTCCTACCTTGAATTGAACATCCCTTCTCTTCAAATCTGCATATTGTTTATACTTTTCACTGCTCTTCTTGAGATTCTCCCTAACCTGCTCATGTATGTCTCTCATAGATACTACAAACTCTTCTCCCTTTGGACTCCTTTTCTCCATACCATTGAAATATCTAAGCTCAAATACTCCTGTAGGTCTCATGCCATAAACTACTTCAAATGGACTTTTTCCAATTCTTTTATTAAAGGAATCATTGTAAGCATACTCAGCATGTGGGAGAACCAAATATCATTTCTATCCATGTTATTTTGTGAGACACATAATAAAATTTCCAAGGGACCTATTGAATACTTCAATTTTCCATCCATTTGTGGATGATAGGCAGAACTAAAGGTCAAATTGGTACCCAAATTCTTCCAAAGAGTCTGCCAAAAGTGACCTATGAACTTTGCATCCCTGTCTAAAACTATTGTTAATGGAAGGCCATGAATTCTGACTATTTCTTTGAATAATAACCCTATAATATGGGAAGTATAATTGGTGCATTTACAAGGGAGAAAGTGAGCCATTTTACTAAATCTGTCCACTACCGCAAAGACACTGTCATAACCTCTTTGAGTTCTTGGCAGTCCTAATATAAAAAGAATTCTTATACTCTCCCATGGTCTATTGGGTATAGGTAAGGGTTGGTAGATTCCTGCATTAGAGGTAGAAACCTTGTCCCTTTGATAGATTGCACAACTTTCCATAAATTTTCTGACATCTAATTGCATTTTTGGCTAAAAGTAGAATCTCCTTACTCAATCCAAGGTCTTATCAACCCCGAAATTTCCTCCAAGACTCCCACAATGCTTCCCCCTTATCAAATTTGTCCTCATGGAGAACTTAGGTATGCACAAATGAGTACCTTTAAATATCAATCTATCTTGCAACAAAAAATCAAAAAATTTATCATGGAAAACACCCCGAAACTAATTGCAAATAGAGTATACCTCTTTGAAGTCTTCATCATCATCATACATGTCTTTCAATGCTTCTATTCCCACGCTTTGGAGTTATATCTCATGCACCAACATTGATCTCCTACTTAGGGCATTTGCTTCTTTATTGGCTTGTCCCTTTTTGTGTTTGATGGTGAATGTGTATCACTACAAGTATTCATCCCACTTTACATACCGATGGTTCAATTTTTCTTGATTGTTCAAAAAACTCAAAGCATGGTTATTCATGAAGACAAGAAATTCCTTGGGTAAGAGATAATGTCTCCACTTCCTTAGGAATTGCACTAATGCATAGAGTTCCAAGTCATAGGAAGAATACTTTATTTTGACTTCATTGAGATTTTCACTGGAGAAGGCCACTGGTCTACCCTCTTGGGTCAAGACTACTCCAACTGTAAATACACTAGCATCACACTCCATCGTGAAGACCTTGTTGAAGTCAGGTAAAGAAAGAATAGGCTGTCATGCCACTTTATTTTTGAGGTATTCTAAACTTCTTTCTGCCTCCTCAGTCCATTAGAACCTCTTCCTTTTTTCTCCTTTGATGGTATCGATCATAGGTGAGAATATATGACTAAAGTTCTTTATGAATTTCCTATAGAAACTAGCAAGACCATGGAAGCTTATTACCTCTCCCATTGACTTTGGAGTTGGCCAATTGAGAATGGCTTCAACCTTTGAAGGATCCATCTTCAATGTGCCTTTAGAAATCACAAAGCCAAGATATACCAATTATTGAGATTTATTATCAACTTCTCCTCATTAAAATTCTTCAAGACCATATCCAAGTGCTGTAAATGCCCCTCTTAGTCCTATTGAAAACAATTATATCATCTAAGTAAACAACAATAAACTTACTTATGAAGGGCTTCAACAGTTCATTCACGAGTCTCATAAATATACTTGGGGCATTAGAGAGCCCAATAGGCATCACCATCCACTCATAGAGACCTTCATTGGTTTTAAATGCAATCTTCCACTCATCTCCCTCTCTGTTCCTAATATGATGATAACCACTTTTCAAGTCAATTTTTGAGAAATAACATGCACCACCCAAGCAGTCCATCAAGTGGACTCCATCCTAGGGATTGGGAACCTATATCTAATAGTTATTTTATTAATTTCCCTTGAATCAATACACATCCTCCAAGGTCCATCTTTTTTGGGTGCTAGGATAGTTGGGACAACACATGGACTCAAGCTTTCCCTTATCAAGCCTTTATCCAACAATTCTTGGACCTATTTTTTGATCTCTTCATTTTGTTTGGGAGTCATTTTGTAGGAAACCTTATTGGGAAGAGTTGCACCCGGTATAATGTCTATGTGGCGGCTCACATCTCTCATAGGTGGAAGAGCATTAGGAAGCTCATCTATTGCCATGTCTTGATAATTATTCAAAAAGGAATGAACCTCATTGGGCACATCATCAACATATGCTATTGTCAAAGCTGTCTTTGGTCTAATTATGATAGCATATCCTTGTCCCCCTTCTTCCTTCAATTTTATCAAGAACTCTTTCTCCCCAACTACCATAACACTAGACCCAACCTACTTGTTTGAACCTTCATCTTTAAGTGGTATAAATGTGAAGGAAACTCCATCCTTCTTCATAACATAGATGTTCTTGTGCCCATCATGCTTAGCCTTCATGTCATACTACCACAGTCTTCCAAGGAGAAGATGACAAACATCCATAGGGATGGTGTCACACAAATTCTTGTCTTTGTAGTCTCCAATGTTAAATTCTACCCATGTCTGCTCATTAACCAAGACATGTTGACCCTTATTTAGCCATGATACTTTATAGGGGGTGGAATGAGGGATTCTCTTCATGTTCAACTTCTCTACCATTTCCAAAGGCACCAAGTTATCAATAGAACCTGAATCTACAACAACTCTACATACCTTTTCATGTGACTTGCAAGTGGTTCTACACAATTGCTTTCTTTGAGGAGGTTCCTTGTTTGTTGGCACTTTAATGAGTGCTCTTCTCATCATTAGGGACTCACCTATCTCCAGAGAAACATGTTGGGAAAGAGAATTGACACTTGCATTGTCTTCTTCATGCACTAATTGAGATCTTTTTTGATGCAGGAGCATCCCCGGGTCATAGCAATCTTGCATCAACCAAAAAATATTTTCCTTTCTGTTTGCAATTTCAGCATTTCTTTCTATGTGTCCCAAATTTGGCTCACCAGATCCTTTGGAGTTGGATTCGTTAATCATATTCCTTATTCCCAAATCGCAATGCATTTGGATCTTTTTCCAGCAAGTTATCGCTATCGGTTTCCATGACAATTTCTTGTTATCGATTGCCTAGACCTATTTGCATTGGTGATCTACCAAAACCCTTCCGTAGCTTGCGGAGCCCTGAGCATTGATTTCGATGTTCCTTGGCGTGTGGCCAACCTTTTCCCAGGATCTACATTTCATCTTTTGGATTTTCTAGTGGAATCTCTTGGTGGAGGCCGACCTTGTTGGTTTTACACATTAGGTCTTGTTCTTTAGGTTTTGATCCCTTTTTGGGTCGACCAGATCGTATAAATCATTGTAATTGAGCATTAGAATGAAACAATCAAACAATCAAGTAGTTAGACTGAGCGTAGAATATATATCTTAAGATTGAAGGTCTCGGTTGTGACCTATTCTATACTTTGAGCATGTTTTAGCAGGCCTATGAACTGGTTTCTGTAACCCAGTTGTTACTGATTGATTGTAATCAACTTTCATGTTATAATTCAATCTATTCTACATTGCCTCCATCACATCTTTGTGTTTCAATTGTGTAATCTTGTTGATCAGTCCGAATTGATCTCTTTGAGTTCCCTCCTAACCGGTGACTGCTTCAAGTGGTATCCGAGAGAGTTTTCATTCCGAAGGTTGTGTGTCCTGAGGTTTTGTTGTAGGGTGGTGGACTATGGATCCAACCCGCATTTGTAGAGGATTGGCATAATTGATGGTGCGAAGAGGAACTAGGAATGGTGGAGCGCATGGAAATGCAGACCCTGCTGTGATGGAAATTTTGCGAGGGATAGTAGCTCAATTGGAAGCCATTGATACAACCCAAAGAAGAGGCTGACATATATTGAAGATGTTAGTGAATATGAAGGAGAAAAAGCCCCAATGGAAAAAGTAAATCCACTGACGGTTGATCCAGATGAGGAAAGGTTTTTGAGGGTTTTGAGTAGGGCGAATACTAAACCTTATTTTACCCCACATGAATATGATGGAAAGTTGGATTTGGATGATTTGATGGATTGGATCTTGGAGATGGAGAAATATTTTGATTTTGAAAACATTGCAGAAGAAAGAAAGGTAAAATATGCCTATACCCAGTTGAAAAGTCATGCATCTCTTTGGTGGGAACATTTGCAAGCTGATAGACAAAGAAGAGGTAAAGAGAAGATCAAGACATGGGATCAAATGATTGATAAGTTGAAATCAAAATTTATGCCAGTTGATTATCAAGTGAATCTATTTTGGAAGTTGCAAAATTTGAGATTGAAGGAATCTAGTGTGAAGGAATACACCGAAGCATTTAATAAGTTGAATATCAGATCTGGACATGTTGATGATGAAGTTAATAAGTTGCAAGATATTTGAATGGATTGTGGTTGTCTATACAAGATGAACTTAGTTTGATCAAATTAGAGAGTGTTGAAGAGGCTTACCAGTATGCCCTAAAGGCAGAAGAGAAGCTAAACAAAAGACATGAGCAGAGGCAGAGATGCAGAGGTGGAAGATTTACTAAAAGAAGATTTCAAGGAGGAAGAGGATATACCGGAGGTAGAGGAACCCATACAAATCAGAACAAGGACAAGGAAGTGAACAAAGAAGGTAATTCATACCGGAAAGATGATAGAAATTTCTACCAGAGGAGAGATCCGGATGGCTACCATAATGAGAATTTTGGAAGACAAGACAAGAGAACATTAGGAGGAACTTGGTTTAAGTTTGGAGAAGGACATCATGATTTTGAGTGTAAGAAGACATAGAATACCAGAAGAGCAGCAATGGTGGAAGAAAATCCCACCAGATTAGACAATAAACCAGAAGATGGAGAATTGTTGATGATGAGGAGAGCTTTGTGTCATACTGGGAGAGATGAAGAGCCCTTGCAGAGGAAGAATTTGTTCAAGACCAGATGTAAGGTATCTGGTAAGTCTTGTAAAGTTGTTATTGATAGTGGTAGTTTAAATAATCTTGTTTCAAAAGAGATGGTGAATAAGTTGAATTTGGATAGATTGAAACACCCTAAACCTTACCAGATAGCATGGATTCAGGATGAACATAAGTTGTTAGTAAGTGAGAAACATTTGGTGAAATTAAAAAATTAGGAATTATCATGATGAAGTCTTGTGTGATATTATGCCTATGGATATTTGTCATCTTTTGTTGGGTAGACCTTGGTTGTTTGATAGAAAGGCAGTACATGATGGGAGGAAGAATACATATACTATTGTGGCCAATGAGATGAAGCAAACCTTATTTCCCTTGGAGAAACCTTTGAAGAATGAAGTCTGTATGAATGCTAGAATCTGTTTGGTAGATGGAAGGAAATTCCTGGATGGATTGAGACATGAGAATGTGTGTTTTGCCTCAATTCCTAGGAAGACTGAGAATCCGAAGCATGAAGAGGAACAATTGAAAGAGATAAAATAGGTGCTGATAGAATATGAAAACATCATTTCAGATAATGTACCTGATGGATAGCCACATGTGAGAAGTATCAGTCATTGTATGGACCTGGTTCCCAGAGCTATTTTGCCTAACAAAGCTTCACACTGGATGACACCGACAAAGAATGAAGAACTGAATAGACAAGTGCAGGAATTGTTGAACAAAGGTTTTATCAGGGAAAGTCTGAGCCCTTGTGCAGTGCCAACAATATTAGAACCTAAGAAGAATGAAGAGTGGGGAGTGTCTTCTGATTCTAGAGCAATAAACAAGATCACAATGAAATACCAATTTCCTTTGCCTAGTATGGATGACATAATGGATTGTTTGAGTGGAGCCAAATACTTTACAAATATAGATTTGAAGAGTGGATATCACCAAATTAGGATCAGAGAAGGAGATGAGTGAAAGACAACATTCAAGACAAATGAAGGACTGTATGAATGGTTGGTGATACCTTTTGGGTTAACTAATGCACCGAGTACTTTAATGAGGCTGATGAATGAGGTATTGAATAAATTATTGGGTAAGTTTGTTATTGTATATTTGGACGACATTCTGATTTTCAGTAAGACAAAAGAGGAGCATTTGTTGCATTTGAGACAAGTTTTGCAGAGGCTGAGAGAAGAAAAGTTTCTAATAAATATTAAGAAGTGTACTTTCAGAAAGAATGAGTTAGTCTATTTGGGATTTGTGATATCTGAGGATGGTTTGAAGATGGACCTTGAGAAAGTAAAAGCAATTATTGAGTGGCCTACACTGGAAAGCTTTGGAGAGGTAAGATCATTTCATGGATTGGCTAGTTTTTACCACAAGTTCATCAGAAATTTTAGTTCAGTTTGTAACCCTATGACTGAGACCATGAGGGGAGATCAGAAGGAATTCAAGTGGACCATCAGAGAAAACAAAAGTTTTGAACTATTGAAGCAAAAAGTGATTGAGCAGCCTGTGTTAGCTTTACCAGATTTCAGTAAAGTATTTCAAGTGGATTGTGATGCAAGTGGAACAACAATAGGAGTAGTCTCAAGTCAGGAAGGGAGATCAGTAGGTTATTTCGGTGAGAAATTGAATGATACCCGAAGGAGATATTCAATGTATGATTAAGAGTTTTATGCCATAGTTCAAGCCTTGAAGAAGTGGAGACATTACCTATTGCCTAAGGAGTTTGTGTTGTATATAGATCATAAAGCTTTATAGTATTTGAATAGTCCGAGTAAGTTGAATCAAAGACATATGAGATGGGTAGAGTTTTTGCAGAGTTACACCTTTGTGTTGAAGAATAGAAGTGGAAAATCTAACAAAGTTTATGATGCATTGAGTAGGAGAAGGAATTTGCTGACAGAGATGAGAGTGACAATATTAGGGTTTGAAGAATTGAAGACTTTGTATGATAATGACCCAGATTTTGCAGAACCTTGGAGAGCATGTAGAGAACTGGTTATGGTAGATAGAAGAAAGTGGTTGGATTACTTCATTCAAGATGGGATGTTATTCAAAGGAGTTCAGTTGTGCATACCTAAGAGTTCTATGAGGGAGAATCTGATAAAGGAGAAACACCATGGAGGATTAGCTGAACATTTTAGTATTGACAAAATAGTAGCATTGGTGAGTGAGCAGTACTTTTGGCCCTAGATTCATAAGGATGTTAAGAATTGTAGAGTTTGTCAAGTTGCAAAGGGTAGTAGCCAGAATGTGGGATTGTATAAACCTTTGACAATAGTGGTAAGACCTTGGGAGGATATAAGAATGGATTTCATACTTGAATTGCCTAAAACAGTGAGAGGGAATGATTCTATATTTGTGGTAGTGGGCAGATTCTCAAAGATGACTCATTTAATACCTTGTAAGAAGACATCAGATGCATTACATGTAGCAGACCTATTTTTCAAGGAAGTAGTGAGATTGCATGGATTACCTAGGAGCATAGTTTTAGACAAAGACAGTAAGTTTGTTGGCTATTTTTGGATAATACTTTGGAAGAAGATGAAGACAGATTTGAAGTTCAGTTCTACTTTTCATCCACAAACTGATGGACAAACATAAGTAGTTAACCGAAGCTTGGGAAGTTTGTTGTGATGTTTAATTGGAGATAAAACTGGAAGTTGGGATTTGATCCTTGCACAAGCAAAGTTTACCTACAACAATTCAGTAAATAGGAGTACCGAAAGAACACCTTTTGAGATTGTTACCGGAGTGCAACCTAGAGGTATATCAGAATTTAGGGATATTAGCAGTAAAGACTAAAGAAGTTCAGAAGAAGAAGATTTATAGATCACATGACAACCTTGCATATTCAGGTTAAGTAGCATTTGGAGGACATGAACAACAAGTATAAGGAGAAGGCAGATGAGAAGAGGAGACATAAGGAATTCGAAGTTGACGATGAAGTGATGGTATATCTAAGAAAAGAGAGATTCTCGGTTGGAACTTATAAAAATTGCAGATGAAAAAGTTTGGACCTTGCAGGATTTTGATGAAGTTAAATTCTAGGAATACATATGAAGTGGAGTTATCAGATAGTCTAAGTATTTCACTTGTGTTTAACATTGCATATCTTCATGAGTATCATGAACCAGAATTCAGTGAGGACAATATTGCAAACTTGGAGAAACAGTTGCCCCAGAAGGAACCAAATTAGATTGAAGATATTTTGGATAGTAGGATTGAGTGTAGTACCCAGAACAGTTAGTATAAGGAGTGATAGGATTCAATAGGGTTGCTCACTCACCACCTAGTTGGATACTCACAATTCCAACTCTCCTGGTCTTGGCTTCACTCCAAAAACCTACTCAGTCCTCCTCAAACTCTTTAAGGACTCACTATGTGCTCCTCATAGTGTGCTTATGATGAGTTCAATCCCTTAAAACCATATCAACTCAATTGTTGCTGCTATGCTTCACGAATGCTCAAAACTTGCTATGTAGCGAATCTTATCAAAAGTGCTTGTTTGACCTCCAAACTATTAGATTAGATTGCAGAGGTGTGGAGGATATTTGTTATATGTTTTGGTTTCCAATTTAACTTGTTTCAATCAAGTTTTCTTCAACTTTCCACCTAATTTCACCATTTGCCTTTAAAAAGGCTACAAGGAATGAGCCCCCTATTAACCCATCTTAACCCGATTTTGTAGGGTTTTTGCTAATTCGGTCAAAAAGACCTTGCAATGTTATTTTAGTTCCTCCAATAAATCACCTATCACTCCAATATTTCATTGGTTTTAATCTCCCAAATGCCCATTTAGTGCAAGAACCCTAATATGGTGGAAAACTAGGGTTTTAGGCCTATTTTGTATCAGTCAAGTAAGACAGTGAGGGTTTAGGCACCTAACAAACTTGTCATGGATTTTCCTTTGGAATGTAGGTAGGTAGTAAGGTTTATTACAATTCCAAATGATGGTTTTTTTAAATTCTTAACACCTTTGCAACTTCAATACAAATTTTAACCTTGTTCACTAGCCGGATTGCCTGGTAACCCGCCTAGGACAAGAGCTTAAAATTTATTGCTTGACTTTTTGGAGCTCCAAATTGCACACAAACACTGTATATGGGGTTCCCTATCATATTAAAAATGGTCGTTGAGAGCCTATGGCTAGATTTCATGGGGCACCCTATTTTCTAAATACACATATTTACAAGCCTTTCTTGAGGCGGTAGAGCTAAAAGCTCAAAAACACCTATCAAAACTATTCATTAATGCTTGAAATTAAAAGTGTAGTACTGTATCAAGTGTAAAAACACAAAAATATTCTTTAGAAATGGATTTCAATCCAAATTACATGACTGTTACAAGCATTTGCAACAAAATAGCAGAAAAACAATAAAGAATACACACAAAATCAATAGCTTTGATTATGTTTTCTTCACAAAACCATACAAAAAACCCTTGGAAACTTGCTTTGAAGGGTTCATATAGGTTTCCCAATGTGGGGAAGCATTCATTAAAAAATTTAAGCCCTAACTTGGCCGCTAACTCACCTAGGACCAATTTTGACTTAAAAAAAACATAAAAGTTGTCTTGACAACATTAGACAATTTTGCATTTTTGGGCATTCTCAACTTGGCATAATTTCTCCCAACACTCTAACATGTTTAAAACATTAATTTAAGGGTCTCCAACCATCTTTCAAGAGCTTATAACAAAGAAATTAAATTTTGACTACCTTGAGCCACACAAACTACTCAAAACACACAAAACTAACAAAGAAGCACTTAGAAGGAAAAATCAACTTGCTAAGCACACTATTGACTCAAACAACATTGAAACACACATTAGACCTATCTAGACTCCTTATTCACTCACTGACTTGGCTAAGGTCAGTACAAGCCATAAATTTGAAAGTTGGACTCTTGAAGCCTAGTCTAAGGTGCTCCTACACCATTCTCCCAAACAAAAAGAAGTCAAGTTACCTCTTTGGGAAGCAACCTCAGGTCAATACCAAAATTTTTGAAGTCTGACTCCAACACCCAAGTAGCTTCAGATTCTTCTTTTCGTTGCCACTTGACTGGATGCTCAAAGTAGGTGTGCATTCTAGTCTTCTTGGAAACTCTTAAACTCAATACTTTCTCAGCCTTTGAAGCTTGTCTAGCTCGCATCTGTAGGTCCTACACATCATCATCAACCTCTGAATTTTCATGATCTAAAACTGGAAATGGCCCTTTATAGGCAACTAGATCAGCTATGTTGAAAACCGGTGACAATGCAACATCACTAGGTAGGTCCACCTTGTAAGCATTTTCTCCATACTTAGCAAGAATGGCACATGGACCCAACCTTCTCTTCTGCAACTTTTTTGGTAGACCATGCTACAACCTGGCCTTGTTGAGGTGCACCATAATAAGATCTCCCACTTTGAATTGCAAGTCTTTTCTTCTCTCATCCACCTTGGTCTTGATTTTACTTGTGCTCTCCTTCAATGGTCACTTGACTGAATCATGAACCTCCTTCATGGATTGAGCAAAAGCCTTGGCATATCCACTCCTTGTTGCTGAATTACCCAAATATCTAAGCTCCAAGATACCTCTTGGATGAAGACCATAGACCACTTCAAATGGACTCTCGCCTATTGTCCTGTTTATAGTATCATTGTAGGCATACTCAGCTTGAGGCAATACTTGGTCCCAAGTCTGACCATATTCCTTTGTAAGGCACCTTAGAAGGTTACCCAAGCTTCTATTTACCACCTCGGTCTACCCATCTATTTGTGGGTGATAGGCTGATCCAAAAGAGAGATTAGTTCCTAGCTTTTGCCAAAGTGTCTTCCAAAAATGACTCATGAACTTTGAGTCTCCATCTAAAACAATTCTCATAGGAAGGCCATGTATTCTTACCACTTCTTTGAAAAACAAACGTGCTATGTGGCATGCATCATGTGTAGTCTTGTAGGGTACAAAATGAGACATCTTGCTAAATCTATCCACTATGACATAGATGCTATCAAACCCTTGCTTGGTTCTCGACAAACCTACTACAAAGTCCATGCTAATGCATTCCCATGGTCTATTTGGAATAGGGAGTGGTTGGTACAAACCAGCATTGGATGAGGTACCCTTGGCTTTTTGACACACCATGCAAGACTCAACATAATTCTTGATATCATGACTCATCCTAGGCCAATAGTAAAATCTTTGCACTAGCTCTTGGGTCTTATTGACTCCAAAATGACCACTAAGGCTGCCATTATACTTCTCTTGAATGAGGTTCTCCCTTAATGACCCTCTAGGTACACAAAGTTGTCCACCCCTAAACAATAAGCCATCTGGCAAAGTGAAATCAGAAAAATCACTATGAAAATGATTTTGGTACTCTAAACATACCTTATAAGCCTTAGAGAAATCTTCATCATTGGGGTATAGATCTTTGAAGCTTTCAACTCCTATACTTCTCAATTACATTTCTTGCACTATCAAAAGTCTCCTACTCAATGCATCATCTACACGATTGAGTTTCCCTTTCTTGTGCTTGATGCTAAAGGTGTATGCTTGCATGTACTCAACCCACTTCATGTGTTTATGGCTCAGCTTGTCTTGTGAGTTAAGGAAACTCAAGGCTTGATTATCAGCATAGACTAGAAATTCTTTAGGTAGGAGATAGTGTCTCCACTTTCTCAATGCTTGGACCAATGCATACAACTCCAAGTCATAAGAGGAGTACTTTCTTTTTGCATCACTCAGCTTCTCACTATGAAAGGCTATTGGTCTTTCTTCTTGGCTTAGGATAGCACCTATGGCCACATTGCTTGCATCACATTCAACTGTGAAGAGTTTCTCAAAACTAGGCAACACTAGGACCGGTTGAGTAGCTATTTTCTCCTTCAAGGTTTCAAACCCTTTGTTTTCTGCTTCATTCCACTGAAACTTTGCTTTCATTCCACCCTTGATGGTGTCTAACATGGGTGCACATATTGAACTAAACTGCCTTATGAATTTTTGGTAGTATTGAGCAAGACCATGAAAACTCCTCACTTTTGTTGTTGACTTAGGAGTGGGCCAATTCACTATGGCTTCCACCTTGCTGGGATCCATCTTGAGGTTGCCATGAGACAACACAAACCCAAGATAAATTAGCTCCTATTTCATGAATTCACACTTTTCCAAGTTTATGGTTAGCTTCTCCTGAAACAACCTTTGGAGTACAACTTGCAAATGCTTGACATGAACAACTCTCATCTTACTGAAAATGAGAATATCATCAAGATATACTACCAGAAATTTACCTATGAAGTCCTTCAACACCTCATTCATGAGCCTCATGAAGGTGCTTGGTGCATTTGATAAGCCAAATGGCATGACTAGCCACTCATAGAGCCCTTCAGTTGTCTTGAAAGCTGTCTTCCACTCATCACCTTCTTTGATTCTTATTTGGTGATATCCACTTTTAAGATCAATCTTGGTGAAGCACTTGGCTTCTCCCAAACAATCCATTAGGTCTTCTATCCAAGGAATTGAGAATCTATACCTTATGGTGATCCTATTTATAGCTCTAGAATCAGTGCACAATCTCCAAGTACCACCTTTCTTTGGGGCTAGGACAATAGGTACAACACATGGGCTAATGCTTTTCCTAATTAGGCCTTGGTCTAATAACTCTTGTATTTGCTTGGCAATCTCAAGGTTTTGCTGAGGAGTCATTTTATAGGCTGCTTTATTAGGCAAAGAGGCACCAGGTACAAAGTCAATTTGGTGGCTTATGGCTCTTTTAGGAGGTAGGTTGGCTAGTTGTCCATCACTAACAATGGCCTTAAACTGATCTAAAAGTTCTTGCACTTGTATGGGTAAAACCGGCTTCTCCTTCTTGTCTTCTCCCTTAAGTTTCAATACCATAGCAAACCCCACTCCCTCACCTTCTTCCATAGTCTCCAAGAACTGTTTCTCATTCACCAAAAGGACATTTGGACTTGCTATACTTCTCTCCCCTTCATCCAGGATTGACTGAATTTCGTATGTGACTCCATCTTTCTTGAACGAGTAGGCATTCTTGGTTCCATCATGATTGGCTTGTCTATCAAACTGCCATGGTCTTCCCAATAGAAGATGGCCTCCATCCATGGGTAGGACATCACATAAAACCTTATCCTTATATCTTCCAATGGTGAATTCCACCCATGCTTTCTCATTGACCAAGACATGTTGGCCTTTATTCAACCAGGTAACTCTCTATGGATTTCTATGTGGGATTCTTTGTAACTTCAATTTCCTCACTGCTTCTTCAGATACAATGTTATCTGTAGACCCTGAATCTATGATGACCTCACATACTTTTCCATTAATCTTGCAGTTGATCCTAAACAATTCCCTTCTTTGGCTAGGCTCTTTTTTCTTTGGTGCATTTATCAACGTTCTTCTTATCATGAGGTTGTCTCCTTCTTTTGATTCTAAGGGAATTTCAGAATTCTTTCCGCTTGATCCTTCTTCTTGAAGATAGTTAACCCTCTTCTCACTTCCTTGTGATGATGAGCTCTTCTCTGGACACTTATATGCTGGATGCTCAAGCTGGTTGCAATGATAACATTTCATTGTTGCAAAGTAGGATGGTCCTCTACCTTGTCCACCAGTTGATCTGCCTCTAGAACCACTGTTTGGTCCTATTCCTCTACTTGAACCTCCTCTAAATGAGTTGGTTTCTTTTTGTTTTGCAATTTTAATCTCTCCTTGTGTTCTTTGATCAGAACTCCTTCCACCATATCCTCCCCTATGTCCTCTATTGTCTCTCCCTCTTCCTCTACCCCTATTGCCACCACTTGAGTCTTGTTTCTTTCTCAATTTATCCTCAACCTTGATAGCAAGTTGATAGGTTTGATGGACTATTTTGGGGCTTAGGAGACTGATTTCTTCTTGTATGTTCCACCTTAGACCATTTAGGTATCTAGCTACCTTGAGGCTTTCATCTTCCACCACTTGAGACCTCAAACTTAGTTTTTGAAATTCTTCAGTATAGGTGCTAACATTAAGTTCTTTTTGCCTAAGATTTTGTCTCTTCCTATGGATTTGTATCTCATAATCTTCAGGGAGGTAGGTTTCTTTTATTTTAACTAACATCCCTTTCCAAGAAGAGATGGGTGCTTTGTCTTCCTTCTTTCTTTCATCCTGGACAAATTTCCACCATGTGAGAGCAGCTCCTCGCATTCTAGATTTGGCTACCTTGACCTTTTGTTCTTCAATAATGCCTTCTACATCAAAATGATTCTCCATTCCTTCTATCCACTCAAGGACAACTTCTACATCCATCTTGCTAGTGAACATTGGCAATCCTTCCAGTGATTTGCCACTCACAGCCCTCAATGCCCTCAGGAAAGGTTCTTCTTGCAAAACAGGGCAAGTCTTTGGTATTTCATCTTCTACCTTTACCTCTTTTTCCTTCCCTTTAACTTTCACTAACACTTCATCAGCTTTTGTACCTATCTCTTCGAGTTTGCCTTCTAACTCGACCAATCTTTCCCTTAGGAGCCTATTCTCCTCCTCCTAATCATTGACCATTTTAGCCAACTCAACATTGGCCACCATGTTATCACCAAATTCTTCTTCCAATTCTAAGGACATGAACTTCTATCAAGCCCAAATCTTGCTTGCTCTGATACCAATTTGATAGGATTCAATAGGGTTGCTCACTGACCACCTAGTTGGATACTCACAATTCCAACTCTCCTGGTCTTGGCTTCACTCCAAAAACCTACTCAGTCCTCCTAAAAATATTTAAGGACTCACTATATGCTCCTCATAGTGTTCTTATGATGAGTTCAATCCCTTAAAACCATATCAACTCAATTGTTGCTGCTATGCTTCACGAATGCTCAAAACTTGCTATGTAGCAAATCTTATCAAAAGTGTTTGTTTGACCTCCAAACTATTAGATTAGATTGCAGAGGTGTGGAGGATATTCCTTATATGTTTTGGTTGCCAATTTAACTTGTTTCAATCAAAGTTTCTTCAACTTTCCACCCGATTTCACCATTTGCCTTGAAAAAGGCTACACGGAATGAGCCCCCTATTAGCCCATCTTAACCCAGTTTTGTAGGGTTTTTGCTAATTCGGTCCAAAAGAACTTGCAATGTTATTTTAGTTCCTCCAATAAACACCTATCACTCCAATATTTCATTTGTTTTAATCTCCCAAATGCCCATTTAGTGCAAGAACCCTAATATGGTGGAAAACTAGGGTTTTAGGCCTATTTTGTATCAGTCAAGTAAGACAGTGAGGGTTTAGGCACCTTAAAAAACTTGTCATGGATTTTCCTTTGAAATTTAGGTAGGTATTAAGGTTTATTTAAATCCCAAATGATGGTTTTTTTTGATTCTTAACACCTCTGCAACTTCAATACAAATTTCAACCTTGTTCACTAGCCGGATTGCCTGGTAACCCGCCTAGGACGAGCTTAAAATTCATTGCTTGAATTTATAGAGCTCCAACCTACACAAAAAAATTGTACATGGGGTGCCCTATCATATTAAAAAATGCCATTGGGAGCCTATGGCTAGATTTTATGGGGCACCCTGTTTTCTAAATACACATATTTACAAGCCTTTCTTGAGGCGGTAGAGCTAAAAGCTCAAAAACACCTATCAAAACTATTCACTAATGCTTGAAATTAAAAATGTAGTACTGTATCAAGTGTAAAAACACAAAAAGATGCTTCATAGATGGATTTCAATCCAAATTACATGACTATTACAAGCATTTGCAGCAAAATAGCAGAAAAATAGTGAAGAATACACACAAAATCAGTAGCTTTGATTATGTTTTCTTCACAAAACCGTACAACCAACCCTTTTAAACTTTCTTTGAAGGGTTTATATAGGTTTCCCAACATAGGGAAGAATTCATTACAAACTTTAAGCTTTAACTTGGCCCCTAACTCACCTAGGACCAATTTTGACTTAAAAAAACATAAAAGTTGTCTTGACAACATTAGACAATTTTGCATTTTTGGCCATTCTCAACTTGGCATACTTGCTCTAAACACTCTAACATGTTTAAAACATAAATTTAAGGGTCTCAAACCACCTTTAAAGAGATTATAACAAAGAAATTACATTTTGACTACCTTGAGCCACACAAACTACTCAAAACACACAAAACTAACAAAATAGCACTTAGAAGGAAAAATCAACTTCCTAAGCACACTATTGACTCAAACAACATTGAAACACACACTAGACCTATATAGACTCCTTATTCACTCACTAACTTGGCTAAGGTCAGTACAAGCCAAAAATTTGAAAGTTGGACTCTTGAAGCCTAATCCAAGGTGCTCCTGCACCAAGGAGTATCTTGTAAGTGGAAGGACAGACTAGTTGAAGATTCATCTTAGATTTATTAGGTAGAGGTAGACCGCCTTGGTTTTCCTCTAACCCCAATAAACTGAGAGACTCACTTTTTCATTAACCCTGGATGTCTAATGCAGGAGCATTCTCGGTTCACAACAATCTTGCATCAACCAAAAATATTTTCCTTTCTATTTTGCTTTTTGTTTGCAGTTTCAACATTTCTTTCTGTGTGTCCTAGATTTATCTCGCCAAATCCTATGGAGTTGGATTCTACTGGAAGACTTCATCATATTCCTTATTCCCAAACCGCAAAGCATTTGGATCTTTTTTTGGCAAGTTATCGCTATCGGTTTCCATGACAGTTTCCTATTACCAGTTGACAATTTCCTATTACCGGTTGCCTGGACCTATTTGCATTGGTTATCTACTGAAACCCTTGTGTATCTTGCAGAGCCCTGAGCATTGGTTCTAATGTTCCTTGGTGTGTGGCCAATCTTTTCCCACAATCTACACTTCACCCTTTGTATTTTCTGGAGGAATCTCTTGGTGGAGGCCAACCTTGTTGGTTTTACACGTTAGGTCTTGTTCTTTGGGTTTTGATCCCTTTTTGGGCTGACCGGATCCCTTGGATCATATAAATCATTGTAATTGAGAATTAGAATGAAACAATCAAACAATCAAGTAGTTAGACTAAGCGTAGAAGATAGATCTTAAGATTGAAGGTCTCGATTGTGACCTATTTTGTACTTTGAGCATGTTATAGTAGGCATGTGAGCCAGTTTCTATAACATGGCTATTACCGGTTGATTGTAATCAATTTTCATGTTATAATTCAATCTGTTCTGCATTGCCGCTATCATATCTTTGTGATTCTATTGTGTTACTCTTACTAATCGGTTCAGATTGATCTCTTTGAGGTCCCTCCTAACTGGTGACTGCTTCATCTTTTCACCATCGTGAGAAGCAAATGATTGTCTCTCCGGGAACTTCCATGCTTGATGAAAAAATTGGTTACATTGGTAGTACCTGTCTGAAAAGGTGCTTGAGCCTCTTCCTTGTCCACCAAACCTGCCCCTATCATTTGGTCTCCTTCCTCTAAAGTTCCCCTTTTGGCTTGTATTTTTTTCTTGACCCAACTCTTCTTTCGACTTGGAGGATTTTCCTCTTCCCCCAAAGGAGCCGAGTTACCTCTAAAGTTCTTGCCTCTAACTTTGTTTTGTTTGTCTTGTTTCCTCTTCAACTTGTCCTCAGCTTTGATTGCTAACTTGTAGCACTCCTCCGTCATCCTTGGTGTAGTGAGACTCAACTCATCATGAATGTTGTATCTCAAACCATTGAGATACCTTGCCACCATCTCCTCTACATCCTCCTAATGTCATTTCCTTAAAATTAATTAGTAGAATTCCTCCATGTAGGTCTGCATATCCAACTATTTTTTCTTGAGGTTTTGTAGTCTCTTGAATAATTGAATGTTATAATCACTTGGTAGGAACTTACCTTTCAGTTTTGATACCATCCTATCCCATGAGGTTATATTAGACTTCCCTCTCTTCCTTATTGTAGTCTGCACAAAGTCCCACCATAGAAAAGCATGTCCTTTCAGTTTTGATTTTGCCACCTTCACCTTTTTGTCCTCTTCTACATCTTCACACTCAAAATGGATGTCCAAGGCCTCTATCCAATATAGGAGATCTTATCCATATAAATTACCTCCATACATGGGTAAGTCCACTTTGGTCTTATGACCATCTCCCTCGAATTCTTTCAAAAGCCTATCCATCCTTAGTTCTTCAAGATCCATTTTCTCCTCGGACCCTTTTTGGGACTCTTCAACTTCCTTTTGGTCACTTACATCTCCCATGACCTCATCTCTTCTTTGATTGTATTCCAAGGCTTCAATTATTGTAGCCATTCTCTCTTGTAATTATTTCATCACCTTAGCATGTTTCTACTTCAATTCACTGACTTCTTGCAATGGCATTTCTCTTTGGAGGCATCTTACTCTTATTTCCAACACAACAACCAAACTTTATTTCCATAAATTATAAATGCACTCTGATACCACTTTGATATAGAGTAGGATTTGGAGGATTCTCAAACAATATAAGTTGTGCAAGTCTTCAATTATGATTCTTGAACCAATGACCTTTCCATCAAGGTCTTCAATTTCTCCTGTCATCATTCTAGACTAGCCCACTCTTCATATCTTTTAGAAAAGGCCTCAAATACTTTACAAAATACTATTTTAGGCTCCCCTTAGGCATATTACAACAAGTCAGTTATAGGTATTCACTAACTCAAACCCCTATTGTGGATTCAATGTTGTCTTGCCTACAATTAGGCCTAATTCCTTGTAGCCCTCTCAGAGAGGTATTTTGGGCATAACTTCTTGTATGAACAACTTCAAATAGAAATGAAAATATTTTTGAGTACCCATTTGGCTATTTTATAACATATCTAGTTTGTGGCTAGGGTTACTTTGGAACACAAACCTCAATAATTGATTGGTAATTCTGTCCTAAGGCCTAATTAGGTCACTATAACAAAGCAAGTGTGTGATATTACTATTCCAACCTTCCAACCTTCACTCTATGGTTAAAAAAATTTCATGTGGGGTCCCCTTATGTAGTTTCCATCACCAATTTTCTTTACTAACTCACCCAATCTCAAAACCCTACTCTTACCTATAACTTCTAGCCTAATACATAGAGATATTAGGCCCAAACCTGCACAAACCAAGCCCTAACTCCAACCCCTGCAAATACTAATATCCTTATCACCATTAAAACCCTTTCTACTTCCATTCCACTTATTTTCAATTCCTTATATCAGTGGAATGACCTTATTTGCATTATTTTTTACAAAACCCTTAAACCTAGGGTTTATGAACTCGATCTTAGTAAATTTTCTCTCAAACACTCCTAACTTGATGAAATCAAATCAAACCAATGCTAAAATATTTCTATTTGATTCCTCTATAAAATAAAATTTAGGTTATTCCAATTAGTTTCTTGTACATAGCCGTACAACCCATGTAGCAACAAAATAATGAGAAAAATGCAGAAAATGAAGTCTTCAATATTTCTTGTGCATCAAAATCTTCACAAAAACCTTGCCTTGACCCCAAAAAGTGATATTTATATTGTTTCAAACAAGGCTCAACATTTCATAACCACCATTTTAATAGCTGACTGTTGAACTTCGCAAAATCCATAAAACACACTTGTGCCAACCTATACAAAACATTGATACAACTATATGTATCACACTACATCTGACCCCACAATGACAAAGATGAGAAATAAGAAGTCCAAAATGGTCTAAAAGACCTTATTACAAGATTAAACTGAAATGACAAAAACATTGTGCCAAAATGGCCTCTTGGAGGCATGACTGATCTAGGTGCTCCTGGACCATGAAGGTTTGTAAATGGTTTTATTGGTCTGTGCAATGTTGTTTGTGATGTTTGGTGGAACAATATTACAACTTTTGTCTTAAAGCTTGGATAGTTGGTAAAATATTTATGTTTCTTAGAAATGATAGAGATAGTTTGTGCTCTCAAATATATGTTCTAGATCGACGGAATGAGTCAACCTCATCATAGGTGAGGATCTAGAAGACTACAATAGATAAAGAATCAGTTAAAATGATAGAAGAGGTGGTCTTGGTATAGGTTCTCTTGAAAGTAGCTATGATAGAGTGGGCCCATAAGTGAATTTTGATGGTGTAGATGAGATAAAAGAAGAAGGACCTACCAAGGATATTGATTAAGATTGTGGTTTGGAAACCTATTCAAATATGGATTTCCACAAGAGATAGAAGAAGACAAAAATGTAGAAGTATAAGTAGTGGTGCTCTATCTAGGGGGATCTTTTAGAGCTCTTCTCTTGCTTCTTAGATTGATTTGGTTGTTGCTCTTAGGGGAGCATTAAAGGTTGAGGTTTTCTGATTGTAGGAAAATGGTTATAGAAGAATGGTATCCCTATTAGAAGGATTATTATTGTTATTTTTTGTTATTACCTAAAGGGTAAGAGAGAATTAGAGTAAGGTTATAGTTTGCAGTGGTATTCTCCTTGGGAGAAAATAGTTTCAATAGAAGGAAGAGTTATTCAAGTTTATTCCATTGTCCTTGATGTCAAACAAGGGGAGATTTTAGCATAGTGCCCTTTGTCCTTGATGTCAAAAGGAGAGAGATATACAAAATGGGAGATAGATTAGTTATGAGTCCAATTTTCTTTGCTATTGGTGGTACACAAGAGTTACCATCGATGAAAAAGGGAGAGAATGTTGGAAACTTGAGTGTGTTGTGTTGTCATTGATGTCGACCTATCTTGTGTTGTAATTGATGTCAACTTATATTATGTTATCATTGATTTCACTATGTGTTGTAGATTGTACAAAAATGTATGTTCTAATGTTGTTGTGTGGTATGGTAGCGATATTGAGTAAGGTTGACGTATTTATGGAAGGTTGGTGAAGTGGAAGTTTCAATATGTAGGAAACAATATTTATGTAGGAAATAGTTTTAATGTCTTAGTGGAAGAATGCTTTGCATTCCTACGGTATGTGAAGATTATGGAGTATGTTTTTGGATATAATATTCATGATCTATGTATGTTGTAATATCAAGTTTCTATTTCTGAAAGTGGCAATTTGTTAGAACTAGTTCAGAGAATTCTTTGTGTCTCTCTGATTTGTGGATTCAAGTGTTACGGATTTGAGGACATGTTTATTTGGTTTGTGTAGTGTTCCAATTTAGTTTTTTAGTGATGGTTTAACTAGCAAGTGAAGTTATGGTGTTTTGAGGTTTGTGTTATTAACTGGTTTTGTTTTTGGTCGACTGTGGTGATGTATCCTATCTCGATCATGGATTTTTGGTATGGATATGATTTGGTGCTTGTGCATGGATATTGATATGGGTATCACCATAGCATGTGTAGATCCAAATTAAGTTTTGTGCCTGGGAAGATGGTTTTTGGGCTGATTGGTTGGTATGCTACATTGTTTATCTACACGTTTCATTTGGTGTCGATCTTGGAGAATGTGTTACCATGTTTGGTTCATTGGAATTGTTTGGAAAGGATGTTTTGTGATAAGTTTGGGTCCCCACTATCTTTTGGAGTGAGCCAAAATGGATGTTATAGGTTTGAGTGGCCAGAATTTATGTAATTATATATATTCTATCCGTGGTTGACCTTGCATAGGGTTTCAATGAATTATCTTGTATATATAAGAGTGTATATGTATGAGATAAGTATGAGATGTATGTGAATTTATGTGAATTGGATTTGAATGATGCACAAGTTGATTGGGTATAGAAGAAGTGTGAAAGTTAGTTGTGAAGAGCATTGAGATAAAGTTTGAAGACAGATTTGTTTGCCATGACATTGGTCGCTTGACATAATTGTTCAAGGACAATTTCATGATCAAGCAATCTTATTAATTTCAGTTCATTTGATCCTCTGCACCTGTTGGAAGAAGGTGTATTCCTTTTGGCAGTTTGTGCACATTAGTATCTTTCCCTAAGGTTGTGTGCCTTAGTCTTGCAAGTCCTTTTAGGGGCAATGAAATCCTTACCCTTGAGCCTAAATATTGTAATCAATTATTCATATTTTGAGTGTGATTCTCACTATGGTTTTTCCTTGTTTATAGTTTTCTATGTAAATATGGTGTTCATGAATGTGTTGTGCTTTGTGCTTTCATGTTTCATAATTGCAGTAATAAGTTAATTATTGTTTGAATTTTAATCAACCACAAAAAAAGTGTTTTGAGGTCTGGACTAATTCACTCCCCTCTCTCAGTCTTGTGGTGTGTTTAACATTAAGGTTATATGCAAAATTTAAAGGTTAGGTTAAAATTGTGTGATAGGTAGATCTTACCTTAGTAACGTAATGTTAAATGATAATAGAATAAAGTGTAAAATATCAATAAGAGTAGTATATCAAAGGATTTTGATGAATTCAAGGAAAAATTATGTTAACTATATTATATCTTGTAGTGTCATAAAATTGTGACCCTAGCAATTCTAACCACATTTGAGGTCCTCACCTTGGTGATGATATCTTCCTTCCCAACTAAGACTTCTCTCTGCATTTTCACCTTGAACCTCTCCTTGTTTAAGCCCTGAGATGGCCTCAGGACCCTGTCTGGATCCCAAGATAGGGAAGGATAGGGGCGTGGCACCCCTGTCCCCCCCTCTTAGGGTGGCCCCAAGATAGGTCCCCCGGGTCTTATCTGCATTTTGAGATTCCAAACTTCCCCGATGTTGGCCTTGGGTGAGAAGAATTAATTCTCTGAGGCATGTATAAAAGGGCATTAGTCTTCTCATTTGTGGGAGGATATACATGAAATACATGATAGGCGAAATTCAAGTGAAAGGTTTTCATCAAGCATTCAAGTCTTCAAGCATCCATGAAGTCTTCTTCTTCATGTGTCTTCTTCATTCATCCATTGGAGCAACATTAGAATATCCATTTGCAAGCATAGGTGTGTGTTTGGGTTTTGTCATGTTACATGCCATTTCATGCAACACTTGTGATTACATTCAACAAACAAAGCAATCATCATCAACAAATTGCAGATCTACAAGGTATACATTTCCATCATTTACATTTAAGCATTTGAGATTACTTTCTTTCAAGGTTGATTCCTCAACCGGAGTTTGACTGAGGAAACCCTTTTCGTTTTATGGATTTTTCGAAGGTGTTATCACTGATTAAAATGGGTTTTTCTTTTCCCATGATTGGCTATGGTTTTGTTGATTTTTTGAATAAGGTGTAGTTCCAAATGCTTCAGCTTTTTTCTAGACCTCAAGGGTTTAAGGATTTTTGATTTTAGATCCTCTTGTGTTTCATTCTAAAACCTCTGGTTTCTAATCTTTCGTTACTTTATTCACTTAAGTAATGGGTCATGGGGTCGTAGGAAGTGTTCCCCCTTGTTGTTTGCCTAGGCGGTTATGTTAATTAATCGAAAAATTTATGCCTTATATGTTTTTCTTCTAAAGTTGTCGGGCCCAGTAAGTAGTGCGCATCTCGCGGGTGGATCCACGGCTCGCACTATTTTGCTAGGCGAAGTTGCGCGTAGTTTAAAACCAGCGAAGTTGCGAAAAAACACATGGCATGCCACATAGACGGTCCAACTGGTGGTTGACAGAGAGTAAATTGGCGGCACATGGCACAAGTCACAACAGTCAGCGGGTCAGGATTAAAGGCTAAAAAGGCGGGCCCCAGAGGTGAGTCAGGTCGCAAGTGGAGATGATTTGGTAGGTACAACTGTTAATAACTTACTGGAGCCCCATGGTTTCCTTTTGGCAAATAACAGAGTGACAAGTCAGCTTCAAAAGTGACTAGGTGCTAGGTGTTCACGACGAGTCAGCGGGCCCACCCCTCCTGAGAGCCTTTTCAGAGGATTAAACACCGATCAGCTTAAGAGACGATCTGATGGCCTGCGCTATTTCGCAAGGGTAAGATGCACGTCCTTTATACCCCGCAAAATAGCAAGAGTGAATGCGAGCCGTCCACGTGTCATGATGATGACCTGGAGGTTAAGAAGACAGTGGGGCCCTGCGGGTTCCTTTTGGGGTATAACAGAGTGCCAAGTCAGCTCTGAAAGTGACTGGGCGCCAGGTGTTCCCGATGAGTCAGTGGGCCCACCCCTCTTGAGAGCCTTTATAGAGGATTAAACGCCGATCAACTTCAGAGATGATCCGACGGCCCACACTATTTCACAAGGGTAAGATGCACATCCTTTATACCCCGCGAAATAGCGAGAGTGAACGCGAGCTGTCCACGTGTCATGATGATGACCTGGAGGTTAAGAAGATAGTGGGGCCCTGTGGTTTCCTTTTGGCAAATAACAGAGTGACAAGTCAGCTTCGAAAGTGATTGGGTGCCAGGTGTTCATGACGAGTCAGCGGGCCCACCCCTCCTGAGAGCCTTTTCAGAGGATTAAAAGCCGATCAGCTTAAGAGATGATCCGACGGCCCGCGCTATTTTGCAAGGGTAAGATGCACGTCCTTTATACCTCGCGAAATAGCGAGAGTGAATGCGAGCCGTCCACGTGTCATGATGACACGTGGTCTAAGAAGAAAGTGTGGGCTCGCCAAGGTGGAACCGGTGGTATGAAAGAAAGACACGTGGCCAATATCAAGTGGAATGCGAAGGGAATTTCAAAGCCAATGGTTGAACGCCACGTGGTATCATGTAGCCAATAAAAAAGCGGGACCCAGAGTAAAGCCAAAGCCGTCAGTTAACCTAATGCTCGATCAAGTTTCTTTTGATGGAACGGTTGGCGTTATTTCGCAGGACCAAGCTGCCCGATAGTTATGCTTCGCGAAGTTGCGAAAGAGCAGAATGAAACACTTGCAGGAATGTTGTGACCCATTGGAGCAAAAAATATGAATTCTTGTATGAATTCAATTTTGAAGGGACGACCGAAGCATGCAGAATCAATGTTATAGTTAAGGCCCTGAGTACAAATATTTGATTTCCTAACAATCGGGTAAAGATATCTTTTAAAGGATTTTGCAGAAGAGCAGACGCAGAGTTATTTTCCTCATATACAGAGCAAGTCAGTTCAGTTGCAGAGCAAATTCCTTCAAGCAAAGAACAGGTTCTCTCGTATTTTTGTGTAGCAATTCTTGTGCAGTGTTCTAAAATAGATAATTAATTCTTCGTAGAGTTGTTTAAGAGTGGCATTTATTTCTTGCATTTTCAAAATGGCTCCTAAAAGAGAATTTTCTGGTAAGGTTAACTATTCAGAGAGGAGTGTATGTGATGATTTTTTAGAACAGTTGACGTTGTCAACTAATCAAGCTTCAAAGGCAAAAGAATTAGTACCCAAGGCTCCTCGTCTAAAGATAGGAGAAGGATTATATGACAAGGGTAATTGGCTGAGAGACCCACAGGTCGGACTGTCTGGGTTGGGGTTGTTTAAAGTGGGATTCAGAATGAGAAATTCTCTTGCCCCGCAAAACAGTATCTGGGAATTAGATGTTGGGAAATTAGGTTTTCCAGGAGTATTCATGGACACAGATTTGCTAACCCAAATTGCGTTCAACTATGATCCAGTCACCAGAAGCATTCAAGATGTAAATGGGAAAACCCTTGTTGAAATTAATGCTGAAGAGTTTAGGACAGCATTTGGGCTTAATGAGTTTACAAACTTTCTAGAACCCATAAACTTCACATCATTAGCCCAAATTTATGGTGCACAGAGGAGTCATCTCAGGAATGGGCCTCTTAAGGAATTTTTTGTGAAAATAGGAGGGTTAACAGTTGTAGGACCCAACACACAAGAGCCCTTCTCATTAAGTATGTTTACCCTAAGGGCTAAAGGAATGTATTGGGCACTTTGCCAAGTTTTGGGAGAAGATGCTGAAGCAAATATGCCAAATCATTACTTGTTAATGATCACTCAGATTTTGAATCCTTCTCTTGCAATCACATTTGATTATGCCGCTTATATTGTTGATGCTATTCATGGAGGGTTGATAGGAATCAAGAATGGAAAGGTGGACAGGCCTTTCGGATGGTACTCACTCCTAATGCATATTTTTCTCTTCAAAGGTGGTGATTACTTTGCCAGTGGACTGGACTTGGTTAAGGAGAAGGAAGGAGAAAAAATGCCAGTACAGTTATGGAGTACTGTATTGTCATGGGACAGAGAGGATGCCAGTTTTTTGAAGTTTGATAAATATTTTGCATCTAAAATAAGGACTCTCCTCTGCTCAGAGAACCCAAGAATCCCCAAGATTCTTCTGGAATTCATAAGACCAAAAGAATTCGCAGAGAACATAAACATTGTTCATAACTGGGGTGACATTTATTTATATCCAGTTTCCACAGTTTTCAAAGTTTTTGGTTTCAGAGGCACTCCATTTTTGTTACCTTACCAGGTCCCTCTCAAAGTGGGAATCGCAGAGATCCTCAGACAAATTGGTGGCTTGCAAGAGACAGAGTTGACAGGCAGGGGTAAAGGGATTATTTTCCCTGCAGCTACCATAGCCCACCAATTTGTAATAACAAAGGGAGGCTGGAATTGCTTTGAGGATTTCCTCAAACCTTATCATTTATCCATTGCAGTGTCTAGGTGTGCCGATCCAAAGGACTTCTTCAAAGGTATGTTTAGGAAGAAGGTAGCATGCAAAGGTAGGCCTCATCAATTCCAGTTTCCTGAAGACCTCATCAGAAATGAATTTGATCTAGATGAGCAGGAGCTAAGAAAAGAAAAGTGGGTGGCTTTTAAGAAAGCCCTGGATTTTGTGCATCAGTTTGATGCTAGCTATGACCCATTGTCTAGCTTTTTCCCACTAGAAGAGAAAATAAAGTTTTTAATTGTTTGCTTTGAAGATGTGATGCAGACATTGAAGGAGAAGAGGGAAGCTATAATCAAGAGCAACCTTGAGAAAGCTAGAATGATCCTTAGTAGGTCAGCTTCTAGCAAGCCAATCTCTCCTAGTGATTACATACTGCATAAGAAATCAGGTTATAGTGTGCTGGTGCCTACAACAGGGGAGCACTCTACCTCCAAGGGAAAGAGGAAGATGCAAGATGTCATTGACATCCAAGAGAGCCCAAAGAAGCAAAGGGTGGGGAAAGAAATACAATCAGATAAACCTTTGTATTCCCCATCCCAATCCCCTATCCATATAGGAAATGAGCAAGCAGCAGCTGAGCAGCTCATACAATTGGGTAGTCTAGGGGCAATTGCATACACCTATGATGAAGTGGAGGAAGGGATGCCAGAAGAACCAATTGCTACTGGAATGGATATTACCTCCACTGAACTTAAAGGCCAGGAGTGGGATCCTGAAATAAAACAGGCAAGTAGTGCCTTTCTAGCTGACAACAATTTTGTCACATCAGAAGCATTTATGCAGTTTATATGGAAACAACACATAGATAGATATAATGCTAGATGTGAAACAAGAAAGGCTAAGCAGCCCAATAAAGATCTAGTCCAGGTGGAAGAGGAAATAAAGCAAGAGATGATGGAAGAATTCAAAACCATCACCCCTGAGAAGGGAAGAGACATGGTAGCACAAGCTGGAGTGCTCATATTACCTGAATGGGATATTGCAGATGCCCTGGTATTAGATGCAGTAAGAATAGAGACAAAACCCATGGAGGGGGTTACTTTCAATAAGGACAATGCTGCACTTGTCATGTGGTCTGTCAAGAGAAATGAGAGCAAGAAAAACAAGGACACCCCAGGGTCAAGTTACCTTGGTGGAATGATGGTGAAGAGAGTGCAGAGTACAGGAGTAGTAGAGGCTGCCAACACTGTGTTCGAGACTGCAAAATTTAGTGTTGTAGTAGCAGAGAAAGAAGCCAAAGAGAAAGAGGCCCTCCAAATCAAGTTGGAAACAGTTTTAAAGGCCTATAACAGTTTCAAGGAGGAGGTAAGAGGTAAGGATAGCATCATTGCCAAATTGCAGAGTTAGTTGACTAGACAATACCATCAAGGTGAGTCTTCAACACTGATGATTTCCTCTTCTCCTGCAAGACCTCCACCTACTAGCCCTATCATTGAGTTTCCACCATCTCCAGCACCCTCAGCTCTCAAATGATTGAAATCACTCCCCAAGAGTTAGAAAATTTGAAACAGGCTCAGGCCTTGTATGCAAAGAAGTATGAGGAGAGAGTAAGGGCTACAATTTCCAGTTTTGCAGATACAATAAATGCCTCATTGCTCTACAACAATGTAGGTAAAATTATGGAAATATGGAATGAGCTCAGGAGAGACAAGGCCATTTTGACGCCTATTTTTGACAGATGGAGGCCTAGGGAGCAGGATTTAGAGTTTATGTGTGTATCTTGCGATGAAGCAAGGGCCAATCCTATTATTAAATCCACTTCTCGTGTCCTAAAATCTTAATTCAATTAGCAGCAAAAGTGGATAATGTGGATAGAAAGATCAATTTGTGCAAGAAGGAATACACTAACCAAGTTTTTGAGTTGCTCCCAGGAGTTTTTGCTAGCCCGGATCAATTAAAAGACAAACAAATATGGCTCAAGGAGATAGAAGCTAAATTGTCAGCAAGAGTTAAAGGAATTATTGATCTTGATGATGCTTCTTTCTTCATTGTGACAATACAAGAGATAGAGAAAATTAAATCACATTATGGTTTTCTCAATTCAGAAGTCAACAAAATGAGAAATTCTTGGAAAAGGTTGACTAAAACTAAAGATAATGTGATTAATTTCTCATGGCCGACAGAAGAGGTATATAGTGAGTGGGAAACTAAATATGCCACCCATGATCCAGAGCAGTTGGAGAGCGCCCCTGAAAAGATAGAAGAGGTTGCAACCGAACAAATTGTTGAAGAAACTGCAGAGGTTGAAAAGAGTTTGTAACCGCTTTTGCGAAAAGTTTGTAACCTCTTTACTCTGAAAGAAATGATTGTAACAAACTCTCCTCGAGAAGTCCGAAGCTTTGTGCATCCATGTTGTTATAAATGGATACCAGGACTAGAAGAAAAAAGGGATCGCAAAAATTGTAAGAAAACGCTGCAGAAATTTATCTGAGCTTTTCTAAGTCTAATGGAGAATCAAAATTTCTTGTAATATTTTTTGAACTGAATATCAATATACAGACCATCGGTTTTGAGTAAAGCTCTGTGTTGTCTTCAAGTTTGTTCACAAATCTATTTACTGTTTTCATTCTGAATAATCCAGGGTTGTTCTATTTGAATGGAATTGCAAAGCAATTTTAGTAGAAGTGTTCGTTAGCTTTTCTCTTTAGGAGGGAAATTAAAGAGGTGGGGATCACTCATACGAGTAAACTCTCTGGAAGGAACTTTGAATTTTGATGACCATAGATTGATTTAGAATGCTTGAGTTCTCGTAGGTGTTAGGCATATACAAGGATTGATAGAAACCAAGCCGACGGGAAGCATAAAGATGTTATGTTTGAGGAGTCTTATTTGAGTTTAGATGACTTTGTGACCTTGGATAAGGCACTGGTATTAATTGAAGTTGTTTATTGCATGCTTTGTTGATTGAAATGCTGAACTTAAGTACAATTTCCATTCTTTGTTTTCAGTTGATTTCAAGGTGAATAGACCCACTGGTTTTTTGGACTGGTTTGCTGGGGTTTATGTTTGAAAGTGTGAATTTAATTCACAAAGGTATACCCACCTGGGCTTTGAGTAAGCCCGAAGTGTAGAAGGTCTAATCAAACCTTGTCATATGTTGTCTTGAGAATTTCCTTATCTTTGATGTCTCTTCTGCACCAAGCTTTAAACCATATTATTTTAAGGATGTTAAAAGGAATCAAATTTTGAAGACAACAAAAGTGGTGACTCTGCTGGGGAGAGTTACAATCAAAATATAAGCATAGATCTGTGTTGAGGCTTGTAAAGAAAATTATTGTGTGTTTGTGGATAAGATTGCTTGTTTTCATTATTCCCATAGTTTTGTGGGTGGCGACTCTGTTACTTTGAACTGGTCCTTGTGAGATACAAATCTTTCTGAAAAGAAGACAAGCAAGATGGAAGGAGCAAAAAACACAAGATCATTCATGAAGAAACATCCTCGCAAAACTTTGCAAGAAGGTCTGCTAGAACAGTCACAGAGAGGCCAGAAGAGATCCGTGTTGCATGAGCCATAAAATGCTACTTGGGTGTAGAAAAACAATACTACTGGTAAGATGCTTGACCAACCTGTTTATGCAAAGTCTAATTCATCTTCCAGAGATTCAGAGCATGATATCTTAGGTTTTCATTCGGGATTGTTTGGAAATATTGATGATACACCTATTTTAAATCAAGATCTATCTCATGCTAGTGTTTCTGCAAAAGATAGAACCAGTTCAAATGTAATTAGGCACTCCGTTCCTAGGACAATTGATGGGAACATTAGTCTGATTGACATAGATCAAGTTAATGCATCAGACTCTGAAGAAAACTTCCCTGATGAGGATAAAGTGTCTCAAGAGATTGAATATTTAAAAAAAAGAGTCCATCATTTAATCTCCCTAAGAGCCCAAAAGGAGGCAAACAAGGAGAAGGAAGTTAAAGCCAAATTAATGGAAAGAGATAGGCTTCTTAGATAGATAGTTGATCTTGAAATGCTTGCTAAGGAAAAAGAAAAAAGTGATGAGGAAGGCCCTGTGATTAGGGAAATCCTAATCCCTAAAACTAGACAAGCTTGTAAGTCAGTAGCCTCGCCAATTAGGGAAGTATTAAATGACTCCCAGCCTCCTAAAGCCAATTTAGATAAAGGAAAACAGAAATGGGTAGATGATGGAATAGAGTCTAAAAATGCAGAAGAGATCTCTCATAGGATTCTAGCACATGAGAGAGAGATGGAAAGGATGAGGAAGGAAAAGGGGGATCTCCAAATGGAATTGGAAAAGGTTGAGTTAGAAGCAGCGAATCAAGAAGTAAAAAGAAAGATTAATTACTTAAAGGCTCCCCCTATTACATTCCCATCAGAAGATCTTAGCAAGCCTAATCCCCAACACATTTCATTTCCTCAGGTTAATGCTCAACCTGCAGTATAGGCCAATATTGCCTCAGCAAGCCAACTACCTGTTAGTAAACAGTGCACCCTAGCACCTCAATCTCCAATCCCAAAAGCTAGAATGACCATGGGAAATAATAGTGCTATTACCCCTTTTCACAAAAGGCCCATCAATCTGGAACAATATAGACAATTGTTCTTTGATGGGATCCCAGGATATCCAAATCATGTTCCCACTGAGCTAAGAGACAAACTCCATAAATTTGCTGGGAACAATGCAATTAGTGCTGAGGAACATCTGAAATCTTTTGGGGATTTAATAAATGATTATGAGATAGCAGATGAAGATGTTATTATGAAACTGTTTGTTTAATCCCTGGTTGATGATGCAAGAGATTGGTACATAGGTCTTCCAATAAATAGCATAGGTTCATGGGAAGATTTTAAAAATTGCTTTCAAGAGCAGTATGGTGACAAGACTAATGTGAGTTTCATGCTAAATGAGATCAACAACATTAGAAAATCTGAAAATGAAATGGTCACTGATTTCAATGCCAGATTCCAGAAAGCTATGCACAGATTGTATCAGGTGATGAGGCTAGATGACAACATGTGTCTTAATACATATTATAATGCATTTGATTCCAAGATGGCCTATATCTTAAGAGATAAAAACCCCCATAATTTGAGAGATGCTTTTAGAATTGCCATAAATGTAGAGAGTAACAGAAAAGCATCTAGAAAATTAGGAAGAAGGACATATGGTAGATTATGGCAAGAAACCAAACAACAACCTAATAAAGTTGCTAAAGAGGATGATAAAATAGAGAAATTGGTCACTGCTATGAAAGATTTGACTGCTAAGGTAAACAAAAATGATAAACCTCATTATAACTGGCAAGATAGACCCCCTAGATTACATGATATGCCCTATAATACCAATTGGAAGGATGGTAAACCCCAAATGGAGAAGCCCAAAATTACCCAAAGTCAAGACACACCGGATCCCTTGAAAGGGAAAACTATTCACAATATAGAAAAATACTCCTTGGTGTATTGCTTGTGATGGACCACATTCCCCTCATCAGTGTGTAGTGGCTCAAGCTCTGGAAGAATCTATGAGACCAGAAGCAAAGCCTGACATTAATATGTTTGAAACCACCATAGAAAGTGATGAGGAATCTATGCAAAGTGAATACAGTGATGTGCTGGACAATGAAAAGTTAGTGCAAGGACAGTTAGCCTTAGGTTGGCATCCCACATTAAATGTGGTAACAATTGAAGATGAAAAGGTTCATCTTAGGAGGCCTAGTGAGGAAGAAGTTAGAAATCTCACTAAGGCTGCAATTGCCAAAGCAAAACATAACTATAATTTGAGAAGCACCAAGAGAGATACTGATCAAGGTGAGCCGGGTTCTATGTTTGTAAAAGAAGTCACAAAAAGGGGGGCATCAAGCAGTGCTACTACTTTTCCTAAAGTCAGTCAAGGAAAAGAGGAACAAGTTAAAGATATACCTAAAGGCATAGATGATAAAAATGTTGGTGATGTGCAAGGAGCAGAGATCGTGAAAAAGACAAATCAATCCAAAATAGAAAAAGTTAGGGTTAATACTGAAAAATGCAATAATTCTACATTTGATATGGCCCAAGGTTTAACTCAAATGAAAGTCACTGTTCCATTAATAGAATTGCTAAAGATTAAAGAACATAAGGATGCATCTTTGTCTTTATTCTCTAGTATATCTGATAGTGACACAGTATTACCCACTGGTTTAGCTAAAGTCAGAAAGGATCATGAGTTCCGAACTCCAGAAGTTTATGTTGGAACCACTATCACTCAGGAGCCTTCTCAGGTAGATCCCTTCTATGTTACTTTGTTAGTCAATAACCGGTTGATTAAAAACTGCATGATAGATTCAGGAGCTGCTGCTAGTGTAATGCCCTATGGTGTTATGAAAGAATTAGGGTTATCAGTAACCAATGTGTATGGGAAATGCTATGCCATGGATAATAGAGAAGTACCTGTGATAGGTACAATGAAAGATGTAGAAGTAAAAATAGCAGCATTTTCTGAAGCCACTTACAAAATGGATGTTATTGTTACTGACACTAAACCCCACTATGGTATGTTACTTTCCAGACAATGGGCAGCAGCAGTAGGGGGAAATGTTCAACTGGACTTATCTTATGCTACCATTCCTATTGGTGGTAATCAGGTCAAATTATACAGAGAGCCATGAGCTCCTAAGGTAATTGAAAATGTAGACCCTAGTATGCTCAATTGTATGATTGATGTAGATTTAGATAATTTTAGACTTCAACCAATTTCACCTCAATTGAAGAATACTAACCCCATTGTAGTCGAGCTACAAGCACAATAGTATGGGTTGTGGCAGATGTATTTTGATGGAGCTTGTTCCAAAGAAGGATCTGGAGCAGGCGTTCTTTTTGTGTCCCCGTCAGGTATAACTTTTAAATACTCATTTTTATTGGCATTCCAGTGCACAAATAATACTGCAGAGTATGAAGCCCTATTACTAGGACTTGAGGTTGCAAAAAGGCATGGAATCCAACTGTTGAAAGTAATGGGGGATTCAGAATTGGTTGTTTCTCAGGTGAGATCTAAATATGCATCCAAAAATGATAGATTGAAGCAGTATAAGCATGCTATTTGGGATGTTATTGAGCATTTCGATGCATTTTCGATTAATTGGATAGAGCGAGCAAAAAATATTATGGCAGATTTCCTAGCTAATGTTGCTTTGAAAAATGATGATGCAACGCTAACAGGTATTTCCACTGTGGAAATAAAATCTAGGCCTGCTATTCCTGATAATGTGTACAATTGGCAAGTTTTTGCTGATGATGAAGACATTCTCAGGTTTATCCAATGTGTTGATGATTATGATGGACAAAAGATTGATTGTAATGCATTGGTGGAAGTGGTAGACAATAGAGAGACAGTGTTTGGAAATGATGTTGTCCAATTGGAAACAAATGAAATACCTAAAGGGTTGGTAGAGCTGGAGAGCATGTTTAGTTATAATGATAGTCATTTACATCAACAGTCTACCACCAAGTTGGAAGAGTTATAGGAGGTAAACCTAGGGACAGAATCATCCCCTAAGTTGGTATATATTGGAAAGAAATCACCCCCTCATGTCAGGACTAACCTTATTAATTTATTGAAAAGGTATAAGCATGTTTTTGCTTGGTCTTATGAAGACCTAAAGGCATATAGACAAGATCTTTTTCAGCATGAAGTTCCTTTACTTCGAGATGCTAAGCCTTTCTGACAGAAATAGAGGCCTATCAATCCCTTGTTAGAAACTAAAATGCAACAAGAGTTGACCAAATTGAGAGAAGGAGGGATTATCAAACCAATAAGGCATTCTTCATGGGTCTCCAATTTGGTCCCAGTAAGGAAGAAGAATGGAGACATCAGATTGTGTGTAGATTTTAGGAATCTAAATGTTGCTTCCTTGAAAGATAATTACTCATCCCCAAATATGGAAGCCATGCTACAAAGAGTGACAAAATGTGATCTTTTATCCATGATGGATGGTTTCTCAGGATATAATCAAGTGTTGGTAAAGGAGTCTGAACAGTTTAAAACAACTTTTACTACTCCATGGGGAACTTATGTATATGTGAGAATGCCATTTGGATTAAAAAATGCAGGAGCTACATTTCAGAGAGCTATGGATGTAGCTTTCAAAGAATTCATAAATATCATCATGGTGGTGTATCAAGATGATTTAACTTGTTTCTCTAAAAGAGCTGATGATCATTGTGGACATCTAGAGAAGGTGTTCAATAAAGCCTTGGAATTTGGTGTATCACTGAATCCCCAAAAATGTCATTTTGGGGTCACTGAAGGAAAGTTATTGGGACACATAGTTTCAAAGGAGGGGGTAAGAATAGACCCTAAGAGAATTGAAGCAATCAATAGGGTGTCTGAACCTAAAAATGTGAAAGGTATCCAATCCTTTTTAGGTAAAGCAAATTTTGTCAGGAGATTCATTGCAAACTTCGCAGAGATAGTGAAGCCTATTGTCAAATTGCTTAAGAAGGACACAAAGTTTCATTGGTACCAGGAAGCTTCAAAAGCTTTTGCTGAGATTAAGAAGGCAATCCAGGAGGCACCAGTGTTGAAATCCCCTGATTATAGTAAGCCTTTTTCTCTGTTTTCTTTTGCTTCATATCATACGGTGGCTGCAGTATTACTGCAAAAGGACAATGAAGGATATGAACATCCCATAGCCTTCTACAACAATCTTTGCAGACAACAGAACTAAAATATGAAACCATGGAGAAACAAGCTTATGCCCTAGTTAAAGCTGTCAAGGCTTTTAGGCCATATTTGGTGAATGCAAACATCATTGCCTATGTCCCACATGTTGCAATTAAAGATATTTTGTCTCAGTCTGAGGTTACTAGGAAGAGATGCAGATGGATCAATAGAATTCAGGAGTTCAACTTGGAGATAAAGATCACCAAATTGGTGAGAGGGTTAGGTTTGGCTAAGCTCATGACTGAGTCAAATCTCATGAATGTAGAAGTACACAATGTTGAGGTTAAAGATACTTTAGTCACTAGTATTGAGAGGCAGCCCTGGTACACAGAGATAATCCAAGTTTTGAGAGGTGATATACTCCCAGAAGAAATGACATACAATCAGAAAAGAACTCTGAAACTCAAGTCCCAAAAATATGTGCTCATTTAGGGTGATCTTTTCTGGAGAAAAAGAGATGGAGAGTTACTAATGTGTTTGGATGAATTTCAAGCTAAACAGGTGTTGACTGAAATGCATGATGGAGTATGTGGAGGTCACTATTCTGCTAAGACTACTGCTGGCAAGATAATACGGGCTGGGTATTATTGGCCCACCTTATTTAAAGATACCCATGCATATGTACGGAGATGTGATCCATGTCAAAGATTCTCATCCAAGCTCAAATATGAAGGAGCCTTACCCCTAAATCCAGTCTCTGTAGAAGCTCCTTTTGTTCAGTGGGGTATTGGTTTTATTGGAGAAATTGTTGAGAAGTCAGGGAGAGGTCATGGATGGATCATAGTGGCCACTAATTATTTCACCAAATGGATAGAAGCCATTCCTACAAGAAGAGCTACTAGTAAAATTGTCATTGATTTCCTGATGGATAATATTGTAACTAGATTTGGGACACCTGCAAAATTGGTGATGGATAATGCCATGTGTTTCAGATCAGAAGAATTTGTAGGCTTTTGTACTAGTCACGGTATACTCATGTCATACTCTTCACCTTATCACCCTCAGGGGAATGGACAAGCATAATCCAGCAATAAAAGCCTGCTGAATATCATCAAGAAAATCCTAGAGGAGAATAAAAGATCTTGGGATCAAAAGTTGAAGTTAGCTCTATGGGCAGATAGAATAACAGTTAAAAAATCAATTGGAATGTCACCTTTTGAATTAGTTTATGGTGCCCAAGCCAGATTGCCGGTAAATAACCTTCTTCCAGTGTATCAGTTTTTGCAAAATGAGGACATGGAGGTATCTGAACCAATGGAAGACAGAATGATCCAAATTGTAGAAATGGAGGAGCTTAGGGCTTCTGCCCATAAGAGAAATCAGAAGATCCAGTTGCAGTCCAAGTATCTTTTTGATAAAAGGACATCACTAAGGAAGTTTTGAATTGATGACATGGTTCTTCAGTGGAATGCAAAAGGACAGGATAAAGGAAACCATAAGAAATTTGAATCACTATGGATTTGCCCTTTTGTGCTTTGTAATTTAAATGGTAAGGATTCATATTTCTTGAAGAATATGGATGATGAGATGCAGGAATTTCCAGTGCATGGACAATTCCTAAAGCATCATTTCTCTTAAATGTCCATGCACGGTAGGTCCTTTGTTTGTACATATTTTGTTTCTTTCCTACTTTTCTGTTTTGGTCTGTGTTTTGGTCTGTTTCTCCAGAATTTTCTGAGTTTTCTTGTGTTGACCTTGCGATCAACCATCCCTAGTCAGAGCCACTGTTATCACTGATTAAAATGGGTTTTTCTTTTCCCATGATTGGCTATGGTTTTGTTGATTTTTTGAATAAGGTGTAGTTCCAAATGCTTCAGCTTTGTTCTAGACCTCAAGGGTTTAAGGATTTTTGATTTTAGATCCTCTTGTGTTTCATTCTAAAACCTCTGGTTTCTAATCTTTTGTTACTTTATTCACTTAAGTAATGGGTCATGGGGTCATAGGAAGTGTTCCCCCTTGTTATTTGCCTAGGTGGTTATGTTAATTAATCAAAAAATTTATGCCTTATATGTTTTTCTTCTAAAGTTGTCGGGCCAGTAACTAGTGCGCATCTCGCGGGTGGATCCACGGCTCGCACTATTTTGCTAAGCAAAGTTGTGCATAGTTTAAAACCAACGAAGTTGCAAAAAAATACATGGCATGCCACATAGATGGTCTAGCTGGTGGTTGACAGCGAGTAAATTGGCGGCACGTGGCACAAGTCACAACAGTCAGTGGGTCAGGATTAAAGGCTAAAAAGGTGGGCCCCAGAGGTGAGTCAGGTCGCAGGTGGAGATGATTTGGTAGGTACAGCTGTTAATAACTTACTGGAGCCCCGTGGTTTCCTTTTGGCAAATAATAGAGTGACAAGTCAGCTCCGAAAGTGACTGGGTGCCAGGTGTTCATGATGAGTCAGCGGGCCCACCCCTCCTGAGAGCCTTTTCAAAGGATTAAACGCCGAGCAGCTTAAGAGATGATCCGATGGCCCGCGCTATTTTGCAAGGGTAAGATGCACATCCTTTATACCCCACGAAATAGCGAGAGTGAACGCGAGCTGTCCACGTGTCATGATGATGACCTGGAGGTTAAGAAGATAGTGGGGCCCTACGGGTTCCTTTTGGCGTATAACAGAGTGCCAAGTCAGTTCCGAAAGTGATTGGGTGCCAGGTGTTCCCGATGAGTCAGCGGGCCCACCCCTCCTGAGAGCCTTTTCAGAGGAATAAATGCCGATCAACTTTAGAGATGATTCGACGGCCTGCGCTATTTTGCAAGGGTAAGATGCACGTCCTTTATACCCCGCGAAATAGCGAGAGTGAACGCGAGCCGTCCACGTGTCATGATGATGACCTGGAGGTTAAGAAGATAGTGGGGACCTGTGGTTTCCTTTTGGCAAATAATAGAGTGACAAGTTAGCTCCAAAAGTGACTGGGTGCCAGGTGTTCACGACGAGTCAGCGGGCCCACCCCTCCTGAGAGCCTTTTTAGAGGATTAAAAGCCGATTAGCTTAAGGATTTGATCCGACGGCCCACGCTATTTCGCAAGGGTAAGATGCACGTCCTTTATACCCCGCGAAATAGTGAGAGTGAACGCGAGCCGTCCACGTGTCATGATGACACGTGGTCTAAGAAGAAAGTGTGGGCCTGCCAAGGTGGAACCGGTGGTAT
The DNA here is from genome assembly GCF_030272615.1 of Cryptomeria japonica. Classification (NCBI taxonomy): domain Eukaryota; kingdom Viridiplantae; phylum Streptophyta; class Pinopsida; order Cupressales; family Cupressaceae; genus Cryptomeria; species Cryptomeria japonica. Next base: position 588,432,721 of record NC_081408.1, on the reverse strand, counting down.
GAAAGAAAGACACGTGGCCAGTATCAAGTGGAATGCGAAGGGAATTTCAAGGCCAATGGTTGAACGCCACGTGGTATCATCTAGCCAATAAAAAAGCGGGACCCAGAGTAAAGCCAAAGCCGTCAGTTAACCTAACGCTCGATCAAGTTTCTTCTGATCGAACGGTTGGCGTTATTTCGCAGGACCAAGTTGCCCGATAGTTATGCTTCACGAAGTTGCGAAAGAGCAGAATGAAACACTTGCAAGAATTTTGTGACCCGTTGGAGCGAAAAATACGAATTCTTGTATGAATTCAATTTTGAAGGGACGACCGAAGCATGCGGAATCAATGTTATAGTTAAGGCCCTAAGTACAAATATTTGATTTCCTAACAAACGGGTAAAGATATCTTTTAAAGGATTTTGCAGAAGAGCAGATGCAGAGTTATTTTTCTCATATACAGAGCAAGTCGGTTCAGTTGCAGAGAAAATTCCTTCAAGCAAAGAACAGGTTCTCTCATATTTTTGTGTAGCAATTATTGTGCAGTGTTCTAAAATAGATAATTAATTCTTCGCAGAGTTGTTTAAGAGTGGCATTTATTTCTTGCATTTTCAAAATGGCTCCTAAAAGAGAATTTTCTGGTAAGGTTAACTATTCAGAGAGGAGTGTATGTGATGATTTTTTAGAACAGTTGACGTTGTCAACTAATCAAGCTTCAAAGGCAAAAGAATTAGTACCCAAGGCTCCTCGTCTAAAGATAGGAGAAGGATTATATGACAAGGGTAATTGGCTGAGAGACCCACAGGTCGGACTGTCTGGGTTGGGGTTGTTTAAAGTGGGATTCAGAATGAGAAATTCTCTTGCCTTGCAAAACAGTATCTGGGAATTAGATGTTGGGAAATTAGTTGTCCCAGGAGTATTCATGGACACAGATTTGCTAACCCAAATTGTGTTCAACTATGATCCAATCACCATAAGCATTCGGGATGTAAATGGGAAAACCCTTGTTGAAATTAATGCTGAAGAGTTTAGGACAGCATTTGGGCTTAATGAGTTTACAAACTTTCTAGAACCCATAAACTTCACATCATTAGCCCAAATTTACGGTGCACAGAGGAGTCATCTCAGGAATGGGCCTCTTAAGGAATTTTTTGTGAAAATAGGAGGGTTAACAGTTGTAGGACCCAACACACAAGAGCCCTTCTCATTAAGTATGTTTACCCTAAGGGATAAAGGAATGTATTGGGCACTTTTCCAAGTTTTGGGAGAAGATGCTGAAGAAAATATGCTGAATCATTACTTGTTAATGATCGCTCAGATTTTGAATCCTTCTCTTGCAATCACATTTGATTATGCCGCTTATATTGTTGATGCTATTCATGGAGGGTTGATAGGAATCAAGAATGGAAAGGTGGACAGGCCTTTCAGATGGTACTCACTCCTAATGCATATTTTTCTCTTCAAAGGTGGTGATTACTTTGCCAGTGGACTGGACTTGGTTAAGGAGAAGGAAGGAGAAAAAATGCCAGTACAGTTATGGAGTACTGTATTGTCATGGGACAGAGAGGATGCCAATTTTTTGAAGTTTGATAAATATTTTGCATCTAAAATAAGGACTCTCCTCTGCTCAGAGAACCCAAGAATCCCCAAGGTTCTTCTGGAATTCATAAGACCAAAAGAATTCGCAGAGAACATAAACATTGTTCATAACTGGGGTGACATTTATTTATATCCAGTTTCCACAGTTTCCAAAAGAAATGAGAGCAAGAAAAGCAAGGACACCCCAGGGTCAAGTTACCTTGGTGGAATGATGGTGAAGAGAGTGCAGAGTACAGGAGTAGTAGAGGTTGCCAACACTGTGTTGGAGACTGCAAAATTCAGTGTTGCAGTAGCAGAGAAAGAAGCCAAAGAGAAAGAGGCCCTCCAAATCAAGTTGGAAACAGTTTTAAAGGCCTATAACAGTGCCAAGGAGGAGGTAAGAGGTAAGGATAGCATCATTGCCAAATTGCAGAGTTAGTTGATTGGACAATACCATCAAGGTGAGTCTTCAACACTGATGATTTCCTCTTCTCCTGCAAGACCTCCACCTACTAGCCCTATCATTGAGTTTCCACCATCTCCAGCACCCTCCAGCTCTCAAATGATTGAAATCACTCCCCAAGAGTTAGAAAATTTGAAACAGGCTCAGGCCTTGTATGCAAAGAAGTATGAGGAGAGAGTAAGGGCTACAATTTCCAGTTTTGCAGATACAATAAATGCCTCATTGCTCTACAACAATGTAGGTAAAATTATGGAAATATGGAATGAGCTTAGGAGAGACAAGGCCATTTTGGCTCCTATTTTTGACAGATGGAGGCCTAGGGAGCAGGATTTAGAGTTTATGTGTGTATCCTGCGATGAAGCAAGGGCCAATCCTATTATTAAATCCACTTCTAATGTCGTTAAAATCTTAATTCAATTAGCAGCAGAAGTGGATAATGTGGATAGAAAGGTCAATTTGTGCAAGAAGGAATACACTGAGCAAGTTTTTGAGTTGCTCCCAGGAGTTTTTGCTAGCCCGGATCAGTTAAAAGACAAATAAATATGGCTCAAGGAGATAGAATCTAAATTGTCAGCAAGAGTTAAAGGAATTATTGATCTTGATGATGCTTCTTTCTTCGTTGTGACAATACAAGAGATAGAGAAAATTAAATCACATTATGGTTTTCTCAATTCAGAAGTCAACAAAATGAGAAATTCTTGGAAAAGGTTGACTAAAACTAAAGATAATGTGATTAATTTCTCATGGCCGACAGAAGAGGTATATAGTGAGTGGGCAACTAAATATGCCACCCATGATCCGGAGCAGTTAGAGAGCGCCCCTGAAAAGATAGAAGAGGTTGCAACCGAACAAACTGTTGAAGAAACTGTAGAGGCTGAAAAGAGTTTGTAACCGCTTTTGCGAAAAGTTTGTAACCTCTTTACTCTGAAAGAAATGATTGTAACAAACTCTCCTCGAGAAGTCTGAAGCTTTGTGCATCCATGTTGTTATAAATGGATACCAGGACTAGAGGAAAAAAGGGATCGCAAAAATTGTAAGAAAACGTTGCAGAAATTTATCTGAGCTTTTCTAATTCTAATGGAGAATCAAAATTTCTTGTAATATTTTTTGAACTGAATATCAATATACAGACCATCGGTTTTGAGTAAAGCTCTGTGTTGTCTTCAAGTTTGTTCACAAATCTGTTTACTGTTTTCATTCTGAATAATCCAGGGTTGTTTTGTTTGAATGGAATTGCAAAGGAATTTTAGTAGAAGTGTTCGTTAGCTTTTCTCTTTAGGAGGGAAATTAAAGAGGCGGGGATCACTCATACCAGTAAACTCTCTGGAAGGAACTTTGAATTTTGATGACCATAGCTTGATTTAGAATGCTTGAGTTCTCGTAGGTGTTAGGCATATACAAGGATTGATAGAAACCAAGCCGACGGGAAGCATAAAGATGTTATGTTTGAGGAGTCCTATTTGAGTTTAGATGACTTTGTGACCTTGGATAAGGCACTGGTATTAATTGAAGTTGTTTATTGCATGCTTTGTTGATCAAAATGCTGAACTTAAGTACAATTTCCATTCTTTGTTTTCAGTTGATTTCAAGGTGAATAGACCCACTGGTTTTCTGGACTGGTTTGCTGTGGGTTTATGTTTGAAAGCGTGAATTTAATTCACAAAGGTATACCCACCTGGGCTCTGAGTAAGCCTGAAGTGTAGAAGGTCTAATCAAACCTTGTCATATGTTGTCTTGAAAATTTCCTTATCTTTGATGTCTCTTATGCACCAAGCTTTAAACCATATTATTTTAAGGATGTTAAGGGGAATCAAATTTTGAAGACAACAGGAGGATTGTGTGCACTTTCAACATGGTCCCAATGAATTTTCTCCAAACTTGTAGGGCAGGCCCATATTAGTCTAAATACCTCAGATCCAAAGTTACAACGCAATCCCAAACCAGTAGCTCCTCATTTCACCCATTTTATCTCTCTTTTCTGCATAGTCAAGAAGTCAACTCTTCTACTTACAAAAGAGGGCAAATTACATTCCAACACTTGCAATCCACTTGGAATTCATATCCTTGTTTCCCTTTGATTTGGATCTAGTGAATTCAACCCCTCTTTTGAATGTAAAGTATCTCCCAAGTGAAAATCATCCTAGTGATTTATTTTCTCTCTCCTAGGTGGGGAATCACTAGGGTTCAATTTTTCACTTTACCCATCTATAGGGAAGTATGGATATCTTTTGGAAAGTATGATCATAGTCGATATAAGATTTTATAGTATTATGGGGCATTAATATTTCTTAGATCCTAATTGAGAACCTTAATCTTCTTTATTTTTATTATTCGTGTATGTTTTATCACATTGGGAATCTTGAATAAGGATAGGATTAGTTAAGAATCTTTATATTATTGTTAATAGACACTTGAACATCATCAATTTTTAGTAATCATGGCCTTAGTTCTTAATGTATCTGAAATATGTGGCTACTCTTTTGATTCACTTGCAAATAATAATTAATGCTTCATGACTTTGTCAATATGAATAGCTTGAATTTATAGTAAATTAGTGATTGAGTTTGTATCTACATCTATGAAAAGATGCTAGATAGATATGAAAGAATTGTTTTTATGTTGCTTTAAAGAAATGTTATGATCATTTATCCTTTTCCAAACATATTAATGTGTAAGAGCTCATGATGCAATGAGTGATTGTAATATTCTTAACTTCAAGTATAAATTAAATTCCTTCTTTCACAAGTTTGCTCAGAGGGGATTTACTTTCTTTTAGTGACATGTTTTAAACTTGAATATGAATTAGATAGTTGGTAACTCTATAAGTTCACGTCTTCTATATGTTGAGATGAAATTGTATTATGAGGGCCAGTGTAAGAAGTTGAGTCCACTTTTTGGCCAAAAAGTGCAAGTGTTTTCCTTGATTTTTAGATTTTGCCACATTTGACCTAAAAATTTGAAGCACTTAGAGATTGAATCTTGAAAAAAGTCACTATTACAAAATATAGCACTCAGAGTCTAGTTTTTAAATATGTTATTTATTTTAATACCCAGATAATTTGAATTGACTTTCAAAAGGGATTTCTAAAAACAACTTTTTAAAAATGCCTATTTCAAGACCATACCATGCACGTGTACAACCAACACTTTTTGACACAAATAAAAGTTTTTTTTCAAGCCCTCTTGGGAAATGATTTGTAACACACTAAATATTGATGAGGTTTTTTTTAAATTTTTTAAATTTTTTATTGGCCCTAATTGTCATTTTAAAAACTAGTCGTGTATGACCAGCCTAATTTGACCTAAACTTATCATTTTTTGATTTTTTTAAAAATTGAAAATAATTATGTGTAGATTGATGACATATAATTTATATTTCAAAAAACATAAAAACAAAAAGTTATTAAATAAACAAGGTAAATTGATATTTCAAGTCAATGGACCAAATTTAGTACAAATTAATTGAAAAATAGAAAAAATAATCAAATATTTAAAAGATTATTTCACCATGTCATTGATACAACCTTGTACTTGTAGGTCCAAGACTAAGGGTTGGGCATTCCATGCCTTTTCCGAACCAAAACCTGATGCACATGACAGGGTCTATTTTCAAAATTTAAGAAATGAGGCACCGTTTTAAAAAATGGGTCCCCGTTTTGTAAAAGAGGCCTCGTTATGTTTTTGACTTTAATAATGAGGCCCCATTATGTTCCTAAATGGGGCCTCATTATGGTCTAGGACCCATTAATAATGGGGCCCCATTATTTTTTTGCCTCAGGTCCCTGAAGCATAATGAGGCCCCATTTGTGAAATAATGGGGCCAGTGCAACACCTTGGTCTTTTCATCCACCAATTGAGGCCAGGTGTAAATAATCACCCGTACCTCGTTCATAGAAGCACACTTTCCAACACACACACTTCCCCCTAAGTGGGACTCAACTTTGTGCACTTACCCATGATTGAGATGGGACTTGAGTGTATGAAATGATATCAGATAGATAAATATTGTTGCTTATGTCTACTTATGTATGCATATATATATATATATATATTCTTGTGTCTTCATTCATTATTTTACGTGCTCATGGACAATTCCTAATATGGATAAATAGAGAAGGGTAAGTCTCCATTATAGATCTATCGATCGATTGTCAATATTAAAAGGATTCTTTGGCCAAAGATTTTAAATTTATTTGTGAATTATTGTGTTTCTCACTCTCTTCCATATCATGATATTAGATGCATAGCTTTTTTATGTGTGTGAAATTGTATCCTAGATATATCGTGTTGCACATATTCCATTACTCCTAGTTTTAGATTGCTAGGCATCCTCCTGTATGGTCAGATATTCTTCAAGTTACAAATAATTCTGGAGAAGTGTAAATATTTGTGTTTGGGTGGTAAATCTCTTCGACAATGTTCTCACTTGTGATGTGCTTGAGGGAGATAGATGTTGGGAGTTCCTATCAAGATTATTTTCATGATTTGTACTTTGTGTACTATATGTGTTCGACCTTGTGGTCTAATGTAAAAGAATTTGTTTCCTTACGTTCTACCTTATTATTAGCTTATGTACTTAAAATTTATGTCAAAATGTGATTTCATGTTTCTATTCTTTGTCTATTTGAGCAAGTTGCTTTATTCTATGATTAATTATGTGTATTTATGTGGTTTATGTTAATTTAATAATATGAGGTCCTTATAGCCACTACATAGAATACAATTTTGAGCTTAAGGGCTGCCTTCCTAACTTTGTTAGTAAATAGTTTGGGGTTTGACTTTGTAAATTATAATAATTATATTGCTGAAAATAAAAATTCTAAATTATGGAGGAAACATATAAATAAACCGAAAACTCAAAAATCCTTAACCTTAGCACCATCTCTGAAAATGAAGCCAAAAATGTCTAACTCCATCTAGGCGTAATAAATTTATGTGGATTAGGCATGCATTCAACTCAACAAACCAATGGATCAGTTGTCAATCAACTTACTAACTAGATGTGTTACATTTAATTATCAACCAGGGAAGCATTTCTTCTTGAGTGATGGTGGCATTATATGTGTAGTTGATGAATCTAAGCTGTACTATCAACTATGTATGGGAAATTAAACTAAGTCAACAAAGTTAGTTGAAAGCATAATTGTTTAGAAACAAACCTATCAATACAACAATTGCTATGGGTAATTGTTCCTAAGGAATTTAACTATGCTGCACTTTATCTACACATAGATTATCTAAAACATTTATCGATAAAAATTAAGCAAATTAATCTAAAATTAAGGAATATAACTCAACAATTTAATCTATCATGAGAAACAATATAAGATACTATGAACAAAAATCCAATCTACTAGGAGTCTTGTAGTTACCTCAAGTGGCCCTTTCTTGAGTAGCTATAATCCCAAATTATCTATATTTGAATCTTAAATCAAATCTCCATTGACTGAATCCATTCTTTATTGCAATTCACAAAGAGTACACAAAATCATACTGGAATATTGATTTAATAATGATATTTATAACCAAATATAGTAACTAACTATCAACTCTTGTAGGATCTAACATATATGCAAGATCTTGAGAGTTTGATTATTTGTGGACTCTAAACAACTTGTAAACAAATGCCAATCCTCCCAAAAACATGGAGAGAAGACTTATTCTATTCTAAGAAACAATAAGAATCTAATTACGTAGAAGTACAAGTGTCAAAATTCTCTTAAAGCTCCACATCATTAAGAAAATAATTATAATCTAGAAAATATGCCAAATTAGGGCACAATTTAATTTATGATCCATATTTTGTTGTTCCCACAAATTCTCCTTATTCCCATGAGTAATTATTTATAATAAAATACATCAACAAAAAGGTGGAAATATTTAAATGAACCATTCCCATATTCCTTGATTGTTGCCTCCATCAGTTGTAGAAGGTTTGAATGTGCTACAGGTGATCATCCTTCGATCACCACTTGACAATTGTCCTTTGCTGCAATTTTGTTTTCCTCAAAATAATCTAATCAACATTAATCATCATTATTAACATAAAACTTAATAATATTCCATTTAGATTCACAAAATCACACAGTTATTTATCATTATAATATATACTATCCTTAATGCTTAAATAATTAAGATAGACAAGAAAGTTTGGATATTTCTTAAAAGTATGGTATATCAAGGGAAATGTAAAAAATAAAAAATAAATAAATAAGGAAAATTATAGCACTAACCTTCTAATTTAAAGACATCAATCAAGGGTTGTAAAAGGGAAAATGAAGAGATTTGGGGTGGAGGTCCCAAGGATCATTCCAAGAAAGGATCTTATGATTGTGTTTGACAATCTAGAAGAGACTGTTTTTGACAATCAAAGCCCCTTCTTAATGGTATTGCAAACCATATAACCTTTCCAAACTAGATCCACTATTGGAACCTTAGTATCAATTCTCCCTATTTATTTAAGTTTAAGAATTATATCCCAATCTTGGTTATCTTTTTTACACCATCACCAATAAAGTTTAGTAGCCAAGGCTTGGCTATTGAGCTTAGTTTTTGAAAGCCCAAACCACCATGTTTCTTAGACTTATAAACATAGTCCCAACAAGTTAGAATCCATTTATTCTTGTCCAAATTCCCTTCCTACAAGAACTTATAACTAGGGAGAGTGTCAAAAGTCCACAAATCTTTTGGGTGGAAAATACTAGGATTTTGTAAATGGGAAGATCTTATAGGACAAAGTTTAAGGGAGCTAATTCGCCAAGAAAAATGACCATCTAGAGGTTTAGTGACTAATCTACATTTTGAATCTGTTAAGAATTCTTATCCAATAATATCTTTTAAGGACACTGGATTGATAAGAGGATAGTAAGATACTCGAAAGGACACTATTTCCAAGTGTAAATTAAGAGCTATTTTTATTGGATGATGAAGAGGTAGTAAAGAAAAATATTTTGGATTTGTCCTCATTAATCTGTTGATTATAAGAAACAAAATAAAGATCTATTGATTTCCTAAAATTAATAACTTCTTGAATCTTAGAAGCACCTAACAAAGTAGTGCCATCGATATATTGTAGATGATCAAGGGGTTGTTAAAGAAAAGTATATTAGACTCGTACCTCATTAATATTTTGATTAAAAGCAACAAATTAAATGTTTATGAATATCCTAAAATTGATATCTTGGAATTTTTAGAAGTTTACCTAGACCTTCTTTCTTAGGTAAGAGTTAAGAAGATAGAAAATCACCTTGTCAAAACCCCTTGGAAGTAGAAAAAAGAGGGCACAAGATGGACATGGAAAGGGACACTTCCCATCTATAAATATCAATATGAGGGCCTTACTAATACTCTATTAGCGTGTTAAAATATTGTTCACATTTCTCTGTCCAAGTGATAGCCTTTTATGTCTTTTTCTTTAGGAGTTCTTCTAGGTGCAGCTAATATTGCATACCCCTTAATAAACTTCCAATAATAACTGGTGTAACCTAAAAATTACATCCTAAATTGTCTTAAGTGGTGGTGGGGTCATGATCAAACCTACCTTCATAGGATCTACTCGTTAATCCTTTCTTGCAAATAATGTTACCTAGTAATGTTCCAAAGGATACTACAAATTTATTTTTTTTACGCCTAGCGATATTTGCATCTTTCAAAAAATGTACAGACCAATTGAATGTGATTTTTAATCAGCCCATAAACTGTCCAATCATCCAATATAATTGCAAGAAATCATGCATATAAAATATTTGAATGTGATCACCATTATATGGAAAAATAATATTGGGAAATTCTTCATACAAAATGACATGGCTATGCACATGAACAATCCCCATTTTATCATAAATATAGTCTTTGGCTAGTCTTCTTATTTGACCTTGACCTTATCATATGTATCCATAGATTCTCTCAGTGAATGAGTAAGTTTCCCTTCTTGCATGATAGATTCTAGTATTTCTTTTGTGAATGGAGTTGGAAAGGGACCATGAGTACAAACATTGTTTAGTTCTAAAAAATCAACACATATCCTTATTTATTTTGTCTATTTATTTTGGACCACCATGAGACTAATTCATTTTGAATCTTCAATAGGTTTTATTATTATAATTGCTAACATTAAATATTTAGTTTTATTTTAAGTTTCTTTCTCGTATTAAAATTGATTATGTATTGTCTTTTCTTTTGTGGTTTGGTTTCTTCTTTCAAATGTATTTTCATCACTCTTATGTCTTCCTTAACCCCTTTCATTTGTGCAAATGTCTCAGAAAATAAGTCTTAATCCCTTTCATTTGCAACTACTTGTTCATCCTAATAATCCCCAATTTTAGACCTAGTTTAGGGTTTTCAATCGAACCTATGATCTCTTCCCTTAATTTAATAGGTTTGTTGTAATACATATCTTTTAAATATTTGTGGAATTGTCATTCTCTTTCTCCTTCTACCATTTTTATTTCTAATTTAAGGTACAAATATTCTCCTTCTTGATGTACTGTATATCTTTGGTTCTCCACAAAATATGTTTATTTATCCATCCATTCTATTAGTTTCCATATGCCTTGAATTCAAAGTGAAGTATTTTAAAGAGTAGTGTAAATTAGTTTCAACAACTATGTAAATATTATTTCCTTCATTATCCTTTATGTGGTACAAATTTTATCATTTTACATCCCAAAATGAGAGCATGTGGATGAAGGCTATTTGAAGTTCTTTCCAATTTTTTATTTTAGTCCTCTCATTATTTATGTACCATGTTTGGAATACTGGCATTAATGTCCAATAAAAGAGTTGTATGTATAGTTGATCATCATATTCTTTATATTCTTGCCACACCACTATGCATATTTGTAGGTGTCCTTAATGGGTAATTGAATCCTTATATTCAAAATGATGACATAATCTCTTTCCTCCTATATGTATCTATTTTTTATTAGAATATAAAAGCATGCTGATGGGGAATGTTACTTTTGTGTGTTTCCCATCAACATGCGATATTGCTAACTAATGCATCTTGTAGTGTTAGAATCCACATTTTGTCATCTTAAATATTCTTTTGGATATACTTTATGTATTTGTTTAGGTTACCGAATCCTAAGAATATGGGAAGTTTGATATGTGGGATGCCGGTATGGTGGATTGCATACTTTGTGTTCTTGAGGGATGACTCCAAATTATTACTTATTGTTCTTCTAGTAGATTATCTCCAATTGTGATCTCATGTAGTGTTATGTGTGGATGGCTTCTTACCATAAAGACCCTTCTAAACTTGTACACTCTATGGGAGGTCTACTCTAGTTCTTCTATCTCATATATGGTAGGCAACTTATAAATTGAGTATTAATCTTGAATTATCTTCTTCATCTTCTTCTTGATCAATCTCTTCTATTTATAATTTATCTCCATGATCTCTTATGGGAATATGTATGACCTTAGTATCCTCCACAAATGAAATCTCTTTGTTTTGAAATCTACCATTCCATGTGCATTTAAAAACCATTTTAGACCTAATAAGGCCCAAAATGTGTTAAGAGGCTCTTTCATTTTTAATACTTCAAATTCTATTGTTAGTTGAAGACCGTACACATTGACCTCAACATTTTTCCATATCCCCATTGTTCAGATTTTAAATCCATCTACTAAATTGATATTGATTGGAGTTCTTATCAATTTAGGTTGTCCCAATCTCTCCCAAGTTGTGGGCGGTACGATGTTGATGTTTGTACCTAAATCAACCATAAAATGTTTCACCTTATGGTTATTTAGATGTGCAATTATTAATGGGGGCCCGTTCTTCAAATCTTGATTCTTTTTATTCTATGAATTTGTAGCTGGTTGGATGTTTGTTTGTTTCAATATTTTCCTAATTATTTTATTTTGACCAAAAAAATATTTTGTTGTGCGAGGGAAGCCAACTTCTCCAACATAAGTACTTCATCATCTTCTTCTAGACTTGATTTTTCACTTATCTCCTTATTTATCTTCTTCTTCTTCTTCTCATCGATATTAATCCATTGGTAGGCAAGTAACATAACTTTGTCTTTTTGATTGCTTAACTTTTTTATATTTTTGTGGCTTTATCTCCTATTGGTATTCTTCTCTAGAATATTATTTATTTATAGATGTATCTACTAACAAAATGTTAGGTGTTTAACATCCTCTATCACTCTACAGATAGATTCTCTTGATAAACCAGGTTTCTCCTCTAATAAACCCTTGAAGCTCACCACTCCTAGATTTGGGCGGTTTATTCTAAAAGTACTGTTGTTCCCTTTAAAAATTATTTAAATTTCATAATTTTTGATATCGTAGAATGCATAATTCTTTCTTTTTCTTGACTAACATTCAATGGTATAGTGGCCAATTTTATCGAATTTGTAACAAGTTTCATAATCTCTTCTATGGTTTCCCTTCCACATCCTCACCCTCCTCTATAGTTGAAATATCTAGTATCCTCATAATTTTATAGAGGGGTATTCTGTAATGCATTGACACTTCTGTTATTCCTCAATGGTGGTTATGTATATCTTGCATTATGTGTATGCAAGGGTCACTCCACAAATCCATTGACATAGGCCTTGTTTTGATCTACATATTTGTCATACACCTGGTATAGTAGACATCTATAATTCAAATGATATTTTGTGTTTCTTAAGTGAAAGGTTGTTGAGGACAATTGTTTGCCTTGAGCATGGTCATCCCATTTTTTTCACATTCCACAATATAGTGATTGAAGCTTTTGTGATACTATTTGAAGCTCAAATTTGATTGTTTCCCTTTTTTCCCCTTATGACTTTACAAAATAATTTGTTAAGTGACCTTCTTTTGAACAACAAGAACACTAGATGTTTTGTTTTGCCTTATTAACATCTTCTATCATCATTATGTTATGGCACAGGGTGACACTTTCTCTTTCTTTATTTGCTTTCCTCTATGGTTGTGCCTCAATGTGGTAATTTAGAGATGAAACAATCCACCTTTATTTTATCCATTAATGGTTCTTCTATTTTGCAGGATACCTCCTTAAACCTCTTATCATAACCTTTCACAGATTCTCCTTTTCTTTGTTAAGAATACCACAAAATCTAGTAGTTTGACTTTGTCTTCCTTAATGTCCTCCTTTGTCGTAGTGATTCCAAGAGGAACATATGATCCATGACTTTGTAGTGTCCTTGCCAAATAGGGAAAGATTGATTGATGGATCTATTTTATGCTTTCCTTTCTATTGTTTAGGTTTGTGGATTGGAAAAAATATTTCTTTGGTTAGCCCACATAAATGAGCCCCACTTTTTGACCAAATCAAGATAATGAAACCAATAATTTTCACTTGATCTTCACTTTCAGATACCTATAACATCTAAACCATTAAAGATGCAAAGATGATGCAAAATATTTATTAATGATATTTTGTTTGCATTTTTAAATGTATATATTTTAATTTTTTTTAGAAATAAATTGTAAATCTTTTTAGGTAATTTTGAATAGCTTTTTTTTAATAGTAAACAATATTTTCAAGAAGGGACATTTACGTTGTCCTGCATAACATTTTTTGTAGAAAGGATAAAATTCTAATTTTTGAAATATTTATTTGTCACACCAATATGTAGTGCATGGGTATTTTTTTCATAATTTTTTGTTGTATATATATATTTTTAAATTCATTCTTGAAGTTAGAGTAATTATAATCTGGATAGTGTTGTATGTTGTCTTGCATAACGTTTTTATATGCATTTGAATTAACTTCTTTTTTTTTGTTGATTTGAGGACATCAATACCTTGGGAAAACATTTTTTAGAATTTTTTCTCTATTTTTTTATTAATTTCATATGTGTGAAACAAACATCTTAATTTTTGGTGAAAAACCTACATTCACAAAAAATTAAAAATAAATAAAATAATTAAATTAAATATATTCAAAATTATGCTTTTTGGAAAGTTTATAATAATGGCTACATACTTTCAAAGCATAAATTTAAATGAATTCATTTTATCCCCCAATACATAAAGCAAACATGATTTTATGTCATCATTTTGATAGGTGTAGAGGAGACTCCATTGTAGGCATGGTTTAAGATTGGAGGGGTTAGATCCAATGGGGTTTGATCTAACCCTATTTAATTAAAATCATTTAAATGCAACCTCTTAATGCTTAAATCATTATAGTTTCTAAAAAATATGTGAATTTAGGCAAAAATCAGGATGTCTTAGAAGTAGGACACAATATTGTGGGATTACATTATTCTCCTTCCTTACATTTCTTACTATCATGCATTTTTTTCTCTACATTTATCTCTTTCTAAATTGATTTCAAAATACTCTTTCCTCCAAAATTCTTTCCAATATGCTATTTATCTCTCTTACAAACTCTTCTCTTCTTTTACAAAATCTCTTCAATTGATATCTTTCTTGTTTTATAGGGATTAGGGAAGGATCTTGGTCTAGGGCTTGTGACTCTTCTTAAAATATTTTCATCTTTGGTGATGTTTTCTTATTTGTCAATAATATTTCACTACTTAATATTAATAGTTCTTATTGGAGTTGAGGGAAAATCAACTCTACAACTTCCAAAGATCAACTGCATGCAAACCTGTCATAGAAAGCTTCTAGAAGCAAAATAGTTATGGAGGCCAAAATTTTGAGATCTAGAAAAGAGGAGTCATATTGATTGTGCAACAAGAATGTAATTCAATAATTACAATTGTTATGAAAATACAAAGAGATAATCCTTATAAGAGGATACTCGAAACCCTAAAGGAAAAAACCATAAAGAATTATAAGATTCCTAAGTTTAGCTTAAGCATAGAGTATAATAGACTAATAATTAAATAAATAATTATTAGCTAATAAAAGATTACTCTAACACCCCCCCTTAAGATGAACTTAGGGAGTAGCTAAAAAACAACTAAGGAGTAAAAAAACATGTAAAAAATGCAGGAAAGCAACAATGGGCCCCGACAACTAGGCCTGATGAGGTACCCAAGTACAATAAAATCTCTGTAAAGTGTAGAAAAATGAGAAAAACCCATGGGAACAAAACCCCTCTCCAAGAAGAGATGAAAGCTCAAGTGAAGGACTAAGAAGCCTCCAAACAAGAGTGTTCCAGAAGATAGGAACAAAAAAGGAGAGAATAAAGAACACCACCGAAGCATGAAATGACTGCAAACACTGTCGAAGAGTAACTGCTGATCTGAAGAACCTCCACTAAAATAGAACATGACCAGGTAGAGAAGATTGTAATCTGCATGAGTGCCCTCAAATGACACTACTCGAATTAGATGGCAAACAAAGGTAAACAAATGAACTCAAAGATACAAATGGCCCATGAAACACCAAAGCCTGAAGAGATGATCAATCGAACCAAGGAAGCATTAGAACCAATATGAAAAACCTCCCCATAATGCTAAAAAGGGAGAGGGACAGGTACACTGAAAAATAACGGCCAATAAGAACTACATGACGAAGAACCAAGAACATCGAAGGTGTAGAGAAAGTACATAGTATCATGGAAGGAACACTCACTTGACACACATCATGAGGCTAATTTCATGGAAGGAACACTCACTTGACAAAGGTAGATGACAAACAAAAGGCAAACATCAACCCCCCATGGACATTTATAAGTAGTGCATGTAAAATAAGGCACAAGATGTGCAAGATCCCAAGTATACAATGCATGGTGGCACTTTATCTCAGTGTGTTTGCATAAATAAAATACTACAATGATAAGAAGAGATAGAAGAATGGAAACAAAAAGCCAAAGATGAGACATCCTACTTAGAGAAAGAGATCCCAGAATCTGAAACATCCAAGATATTCACCAGAGTGCTAAAAAGAAAAAATTGAATAAAATATTTCTAGAGCAGAATTTGGAAAGAACACTCATATGACTAGAAATTACACAAAACAAGCTTTCCAACAATATAATTTTTTCAAAAAATGGATTTCGGGTGCTCAAGTTATGTCTCCCGGAGTGCAAAAAGGAACCTCTGACTTTGACAGAAAAAAGGCCCTCAAAAAAGAAAAATCAAAAGTTTAAACCTCCAGATTTGGATAGAGCTCGAAAAGAGCTTTCCAACAATATAAGATTTGTCGAAAAATGCCACCGTATGCCCAAGTTACGGCCAAAAGAAAAAAAACCCCTCTTTTAGGGCAAAAAAAAAAGAAAATTTTCTAATGCATTTGTAGGTACAACCGTACGGATTTTTGTGCATCAAAAAATGTGCCAATAAAAAATCATGTCCCACATATGCCCCTGTCACCGAAAATAGGCAAATTATATATCAAAATTCATGGAATCAGCCTTCTGAATCCAATTGTGAGGTCCTTTTGGCACCAAAATGTACCAAAAAGTCAGCTACCCCAAAAATGGAAAAAACAACTACACAAATGAGTGGTTGGTTCTTTCTCTCCATGGCTTTCCTCTAAGCATTTGGAATAAACACCCAAGCCTCACTACCAAAAACTTAGAATGAAGAAACACCAGGCTTGACATGGGACCAAGCCTCCTCAGGAGTCAACTGGGGCAATGCCTTATGAGGCATCCGATTCTGAATATAGGTGGCACAATTAACTACCTCAACCCAAAAAGCAGGCTGCATAGAATGTGAGTGAAGCATACAATTGGCCATCTCCCTTAGTGTTATGTTCTTTCTCTCAGCAACACCATTCTGGTGAGGGGTGTGAGGAGCTGATAACTGATGCTGCAAACCATGCTCTGTGCAAAAATCTGTAAAAGCCTGATTCACATATTCTCTCCCATTATCTGTGCATATCCTCTTTATAGAAAGACTAGACTACTTCTCTACAAATTTATTACAATCTCGAAATGAATCAAAGACATTAGACTTGTACTTAAGAGAGTACACCCATGTGCGTCTGGAGAAGTCATCAAACTGAGCACATACTTGGACCCTGAAAAAGATGGAGTGGAAAATGACATAAGATCATTGTGGATCAAATCCAAGGGTGCCTTAGCACGGGTGGCTCTGCCTATAGGACAAGGATCACGGTGATGCTTGCCAAGTATGCTGCAGATGGTTCTATTAATAAGTATAGGGCTCGTCTTTTTGCGAAGGGGTTCTCTCAGGTGGAGGGTATTGATTACTCTGAGACATTTGCTCCTGTTGCCAAGATGAATTCTATTCGTTTTGTACTTTCTCTGGCAACTTCACAAGGATGGATAGTTTTTCAGATGGATGTGAAGAGTTCTTTCTTGCATGGAGACCTTCATGAGGAGATCTATATGGAGTAGCCTCAGGGATTTGTGCAGGATTCCTCTTGGGTTTGTAGACTTCGACATTCATTATATGGTCTCAAATAGGCTCCTCGGGCCTGGTATGAGAAGATGGACTCCTTATTTCTTTCCACACTCTTTACATGTTGTCATTCTGATCCTACAATCTACATTCAACATCAGGGGGATGATATAGTTATTCTTATGCTCTATGTTGATGATCTTATCATTACCGGTAGCTCATCCTCCTTGATTCAGGATATTCAATGAGACTTGATGGAGCAGTTTGAGATGACAAACCTTGGCCTTCTGCACTATTTTTTGGGCCTACAGGTTATTCAGTCTTCCGATGGCATTTTCATACTTCAGCAGAAGTATGCTCTTGATATGCTTCACAGATTTGACATGCTTACTTGCAAGCTTGCTCCCACACCATTTCAGTCAGGTGTTGTTTCGTCTATCACTTGTTCTACTCCTTCTGTGGATTCTACCTTATATAGGCAGTTGGTTGGCAGTTTGTTGTACTTGACCCATACCCGCTCGAATCATTCTTTTGCGGTTGGTCTTGTTTCTCAGTTCTCCCATGATCCTCATGAGAGCCATTGGCAAGCAACCAAACATATTTTGAGGTACATTCGGGGCACTACACTATTTGGCATTCACTATACTTCAGGATCCCCTCACATTGTTGGCTTCACTGACTTAGATTGGGCTAGTGATGCTCAAGATCGGAAGTCTACTTCTAGCTTTGTTTTTTGCTTTGGTTCTGGTCCTATCACATGGTCTTGCAAGAAGCAGTTTTCTATTGCATTATCATCTACAGAGGCTAAGTACTGAGCAACAATGTTAGTTAGTCAGGAGGTTTTATGGCTTCGATAGTTGATGACTGAGTTTGGGTTTCCTCTTGATAGTCCCACTATTCTTTGGTGTGACAATTAAGTGCCATTCACCTTTCCTGCAACCTAGTGGAGCACCAAAGGTCTAAACACATTGAGCTTCACATGCACTTCATCAGAAAGTTGATCAGGATGGCTTTCTCATCTTGGAGTACATTTCTACAGAGGAGCAGGTTGCTGACATATTCACTAAACCTTTTGCATCTCCGCGCTATCTTCAGTTGTGCTCTATGCTTCGGGTGAAGGAAGTTGTCCTTGGGGGGTCTCATTGAGGCCTTCCTTCCTTCATGTTCTTTTTTGCATGCTTTTACCATCTCTTTTTGGAGTAGAGTTTTTTCCCATGTTTTCTCTATTTCTCCGTTTCATAGAGATTTGGTTGTGATTGGGTACCTCATCAGGCCTTGTTGCCGGGACCTAAATTTGCCTTCTTCTTGTAGTTGCATTTTGCTTTCCTACATTTAGTGTTTTTAGCTACTCCCTAAGTTCATCTTAAGGGGGGTGTTAGAGTTATGTTGTATTAGCTAATAATTATTTATTTAATTATTAGTCTATTATACTCCACGCTTAAGCTAAACTTAGGCATTTAATAATATTGTAGGTATTTAATAATTATTCTAATTATTAAATACTCTTTACCCCTTTAGGGTTTCTATTTTCCTGTCATAAGGATTGTATTGTAACTTTTCTTTTTCAATTCCCTCTCTGAAATGATAATTTTTCTTCAGAGCCTTTTTTGTGTTCTGTCTCCAATCTTCTCTTGTGATAGGTATTTTGCTTGCAGATTCTCTTGGGATCTCAGAAGTTGTACTTTCTCAACTTCTTCATTAGCTAATAAAAGATTACTCTAATATTTATTTTCCTAAACTTTAAACATGGTGTTGTTTTCTTTTTCTTTGTTTTCAATCTTTAACTTATTTACACTTTGATTAACTAATTCTTTTAATATATTCTTCTTAAATAAATAGAATATTGTCTAGATTTTTGAGGAATTCAGTCATCTAACTTGATCATGTTGTTTGATAGATCTATCCTAATTATTGGAATTTCTACAAATAACTTCTTAAACTTTCCATATTCTTATATGATCCTCTCCAAATTTGTTAAAATTTGTCCTTCTTTTTCTTAGTGTGAATTCAATTTTCTCAGAGTCTTCCACTCTTCTTTTTCACTTACTTTTTTTTATTTTTCAACAACACCCGCTTTGATGCACTTAGTAGAATCTACATTGGCATGATCATTTCTTCTCTTCTCCATATTTTTCAATCATGTGTGGTGTCTTTATTCCCCCTCCATATTTTTTTGTCTTCTTTCTTCACCATTTAGACTTTCCATGTTAACTCTCTTTGTCAACTAAATTTCTTGCTTAATGTCTCTTTATTTCTTCTTGTCTCCTATTTCCATGGGTGTTTTTGATTTGGTGTTACATTATTCCTTTATCTAATCCTATGATAGTTATTTTGAAACTTCTTTTAATACATCACATCCTTTTAGGGATTCATTTCAGAGGCCCCCTTTTCCATTCTCTCCCCTAGTTCCTACACCCCCTCTCATGAGGTTGAAACCATATATATAATATCATATTTTATGATATAAATCTCATCTCTCCTCCAATTCTCTTGTATAGATTGAAATTATTATTTTTCTTAGTTTCCTCTATACAAAATAGCCAAGGTCTTGATAATGAAACCAATTTTAGAAAGAAAATGGGGGAACATAGATTGAAGTATTGAGACCCAAGTGATTTTTGTGTGTTGCATTTATACCCCAAACTCAATATAGTATAAGAGGGATAAGGAGTTGGTCCAAAATTTGCATTGACTAGTTAACAAAATGAAAATAATACAAAATTGATTACCACAAACCACAAGACACATATCAAATATAGCTTTGGAGATATGTATATATTACTATTTTTTCATCATGCTCATGTGCTATGGGATTCACCCTTCTTACAATTTCTTCTTCTATTATCCTCCTTCTATATTTACTTCTCTATCGATAGTTCTATCTCATCTATCTATATATGTTACACTAAATATTTTCTTATACAAATACCTACTTGGTGGAATGTTTACATTCTACTATGATCTCAAAGGGTGTGTTTTCAACTAGAGGCTTTGCAACCTCTTTGCGGTGGTTTGTAGTAGGATATTTGTGATTGTTTAAGCTCTATGTAATCCACTACTAAAACTCCTATATGTTGAAAGGAAATACCATGTATGACATCCAAAAAATATGAAAAAATGATTATACAATTTTTAAGGGGAATCTGCCATGTTTTCACATAACAAAAAGCGCACCCTTTTCTCATTGGCTTACATAATGCATGTCACCCTCTCTCGATGATTTGGATTATGAGACCACACATTCTTTGAAATCATGTTGTTTATTAGTATATACATTTTGTTTTAATGTGGTATCATAAACATATATATATAAAATAAAACGTCTATGTAATTCTTAGCACACAAGTTTTTATAATAAAAATATTCTTTTATATAGGACCTAACATGTAGGTGGACCCTCCATCTTTATGCCATGTCAAATAAAAATAAATGCTACATTTTTTGATATGAGCTACCACATCATGATTATAGAATGACAATTTGAAAAAATAAAAAAAGGAACAATGAAATGGCCACCAACAAGCATTTGAAGTTGAGACACAAGTAATGGAAAATGGAACAACATGATACTAACAAATTTAACAAAACCATAAATAAGAGTGGAATAGAGGAACCACATCAAATATTTAGAATTGAAACCAAAATAATGCCTAAGATAATAAAGGGATTACGAGGGAATAGAGCCTGGCACCATTGTTATTGAGGGTCTATGAGGACATGAACCATGTTAGCATGTGGTTATATTTTTTATTCTTTCTAGGGCTTTGAGGCAACAAATAGTAGTGAAGGCACAAGGCCTTATATATTTACCATATGTTATGTAACCTATGATGATATTTGTATGGATTTGATATTCTTTTTTTATTATGATCTCATATGGATGTGGTACTTTTTTCCTGCATTATTGTGATCTTGTATGGGATATCATAATCTAGATTTGTAATATGATGTTCCCATATGATTTTGGTTTTCATATTTAATTTTTATTTAATGATATTTTATAAATGTGACACATATATTTTATTCATTTATTATGATCTTGTATGAATGTGGTACACTAGTTCTAAATGGTCGCGATTTCATATAAATTTGGATACACTAGCTTTGAATTGAGCCAACAATTTTATTTAGATTTTTTCTATGGGTTTAATAAAATTGATGTGTGAGATGATACTTACATTATGAAGAGGCATTTAAAGAGTGGATACCAATGTGTGTATCGATCATTGCATATCGTTGTGTGATATTTATGCTATTATAACAAGAATTGATAGGTTGGTAATTTGTAATGAAATAGTGATTTCCAAGATTGGAACACTAAATAGGCACATATAAAAATAATATAGAAAATTTTAACCACATGATATAGCTTATACTAATATTGTATGGGTAGACCTTTTTAGATATTAAAGCAAGTTGGGTAATTTTCCTATTATGTATCATACCACATACCTTGCTTAACCTCTATTACATATTTAACCATTTTTTATTTTATGGATATGTATTTGGAATTACATGTACAAGTAGGGGTAGGTGAATAGTTTATCCAAGGTATATCTTATTCAAATTATGAGGTAGTAGAGGGCGGGCCTAATAGAACCTGAACTAGAACAAGTAAAAGTTTAATATGATCATTATGTTGAAATGGAAATATCTTTATAGGACGCATCTTAGTCATGGGTTATTTATTCCCAACCCTATTAAAGAATTCAAGGAGAAAGTCTATTCTAATGGGAATGAGATGTTAAGAAACACCAAAGATAACATTAAGATCTGGAACAAAAAAGTTTTTGGAGATATTTTTGAATCCAAGAGGAAGCTGAAGGAGGAATTAGAACAGATTCAAAACTCAATTCAAAAAGATGGTTATAAGATGTTCCCCAAGGATAAAGAAGATGAGGTTCTAGCCAAATTACACACACAATATCAAGAGAAGAAATATATTGAAGGCAAAGATCTAGGGCTATTTGGTTGGAAGCCGGTGATAGAAACACTAAATTATTTCATATGACATCTATGAAGCATAAAGCTGCTAGCAGAATCTCTAGATTAATTATTAATGACAAAATTCTTCTCATAGATGATGATATTGGTGATGAAGCTATTAGGTTCTTCTCTAACCTCCTTACTAGTAGTAAGGATATTGACATTGTTAAGCAACAAGACCTGGTTGATAACATTCCTAAGTTTATTGGACCTCATCAGAATAAGATATTATCTGCTATCCCTACAGCTGATGAAATTAAAAGTCTTTTTTTCCTTTCAATGGGATAAGGCTTCGGGCTCGGATGCCTTTCCTATGTTTTTCTTTCAGGAATATTGGCATATTGCTAGGGAAGACACGACCAATGCTATCAAAGAATTCTTTGGATCCAAAAGAATTCTTAAAGAAATCAATTCTACTTTTATTGATCTAATTCCTAAGGTGGCTGGAGCTGATTCTATGGGAAAGTTTAGGCCAATAAGTCTTTGTAATTCTTTTTACAAGATTATTTCAAAAGTTCTGACTTCTAGATTGATGGTTGTTCTCCCCTTTGTTATCTCTGAGGAGCAAAAAGGATTTGTCCCAGGTAGGCAGATTTTGGATTCTATTATTCTTGTGCATGAGAATTTCCACTATCTTAATGCTGCAAACAAAGAGGGATTTCTTATAAAGTTGGATCTGGAAAAAGTCTATGATAGAGTGGAATGGCAGGTTCTTTTAAGGGTCATGGAGGCCTTTGGATTTGATGAGAAGGTTATTAAAATTACTAGAGAATTGATATCTACTCCAAATTTTTCTATTCTTATTAATGGATCTCCATCCATATTTTTAAAATCTTCTAGGGGTCTTAGGCAAGGAGACCCTATTTCGCCTATTCTTTTCACTATCTTGGCAGAATGTTTGAGTAGACTGATTCAAAAGTTGAAAATGAATAAAACCATCAAAGGGTTACAACCCTCTTCTGCTAATGTCTCCTGTACACATCAATAGTTTGTTGATGATACAATTTTGTTGGGATATTCTTCTGTTAGTGAAGCTGCTACCTTCAAAGGTGCTCTCAGATCTTATTCCCTGGCTACTGGACAACAAGTTAATTGGGAGAAATCTGCTATTTACTTCATCAATACCCCATTATTGAGGCAACAGAGGATTGCTAACATAATTGGCTATAAGGTGGAGCTTCTCCCTCTACTTATTTGGGTCTCCCTCTTGGTTTGGCTCCTCCAAACTCTTTCTAGAATTCGTTAATTGATAAGCTCAACAAAAAATTGGCAGGTTGGAAAGGATCTATGCTATCTCAGGCTGGTAAGCTTCAGCTTCTTCAAGCTACTCTTTAGAATTATGCTCTTATCTTGTTTAGTATACCGGTTAAATTTGCTGAAGCTTTAGAAAGAATTCAGAAAATATTTCTTTGGTCTGGTGTAGAAGATAAGAAAAGGATAGCATTGGTTGCCTAGGATAAAGTCTGTTATCCTAAGAGCAATGGGGGGTTAGGTATTAAATCTCTCAAACCTTTCAACAAAGCCTTGCTTGCTAAACAGATTTAGAGGGATTTTGGTATTAAGAAAGATTGGAGTAGGGTGTGGTTTGATAAATACATTCATTCTCTTCTCTATTATGAAGATATCCCTGCTCGCTCTTTTATATGGAATAGTATGATCAAATCTATAAAAGTTGCTAAACATGAAGCTGGATGGGTCCTTGGCAAAGGTGATAAAATTAGGTTTTGGGAGGATGTCTGGATTAAAGATGAACCTCTTTTTAACTAGGATTGCAGCCAATTCATTGAAGAATGCAAAAGGAGGTATAGTTCTATGGTTTGTAATTATTTGAAGGAGAATAAATGGGTTAGACTTGATGCAATTTATGCTGGATTTTCGTTGCTCCAGCAGGATTTGCTGTCCTTTTTTGTTAGTAAAGATTCTGATGATGTGTTCCTATGGAAGATAAATCCTAGGGGTAATTTTTACTATTGCCTCTTCTTATAAAAAAATTGTTACTCAGGCCTGCAACCCAATATGGACTAAAATTTGAAATAGATTCTTCATTCCTAAAGTTAACATGTTTTTTTGGCTTACAACTCACAACAAGATTCTTACCATTGATAACTTGGATCGAAGAGGATTCATGTTTCCTAATAGGTGTGAGTTATGTCAGAAAGAGGCTGAATCTGTGGATCATTTGTTTATTCATTGTTCTTTTACCTGGGAAATCTAGAGTAAAGTTTGGTTGCAATGGAAAGTTGATTAGGTAATGCACAATAGTCTTAAGGAAGTCATCTTGCAATGGATCTTCCCTACCAAACTTCCTATCATTAAGACCCTTCGGTCCTTTGTCCTTCCTATGACCTATTGGCATATCTGGAAGAAGAGACACAATAGAATTTTTAGGGAGGCTAAGTGTTCTTCTCAAGTGGTTTTTGAAAAGATTTGCAAGGCTATTAAAATAAAACATCAATACCATTCACAAAAACAAGCAGTGTAGCTATTTTAACATGACTAATAATGAGAAAAGCATCCTAACTGAATGAAAGTTGATACACAAGGTCTGCAAATCTGATATGAAGAGAAGGAGAGATAATGTTGTTTGGAGGTTCCCTATTCATGATTGGGTTAAGGTGAACTTTGATGGTGCAGCTAAAGGTAATCCTGGGAAGGCTGGAGGGGGAGGAGTTATCAGAAATTCTTATGGTTTTTGTGTTGCTGCAATTGCCTCTCCCGTGGGAGTTCAAAACAATCACATGGCAGAAGCTCTGGCAATGTTAAAATGTCTCTAGCTTGCTCAGAGTTTTAATTTTAAAAAAATATGGCTGGAGGGGGACTCTCTCAATATTATTCAGGCTATTAAAGGTATTAGTTCCCCCTCTTGGAACATTCATAATATCATTGATAATGCTAAAAAAATGTTAGATGCCTATGATAGTGTGATTATTACCCATACCTTTAGGGAAGGTAACAGGGTAGCTAATTTATTAGCTAATGAGGGGGTCATTTTAGAGGAGGATACTAAGTATATCGGAGAAGTTTCATGTAAGAATGGAGTCCGTGAGCAATTATTATTTGATAGAGTCCATGGTACATGTTAATTTCATTATTACCTTTCTGGATTCAGATCTCAATGACATATATTGCAGTGATGTGGAGTGTCAGTTGATTACCTATTTAAGGCATTGTGATAATGAGCACCGGTGTGACGAGCCTAATCATATTAAGTGCTGGTTTATATTGAATGTCTTAAAAGACTATTCGAACAACAAGAAAATCACCTTGTTTTTCGATTCCAACATCATGTTTCTTTAGCATTTGGTTATTTCATGGTCTGTTGAGGGTTTCGACTTGAATAGCCATTACATTATGGGGGGAAATCTTAATCGCAATGAGCCTTCCAGCTGTGATAATTGGAAAAGTGAAAGGAAAATATGGCGAAGGTTGCACATATGTGGATTCACTGATTACATGGAGAAACTACACAGGAGTAAGAAGTCTGTTTCACATGGTTTTGCCAAGGGCTAGAACAATAATAAAGTTACTCCGTTTGGCCAGACATGGAAGCTGGATGAAGAATTGGTGGTGGAGGTTACAGGATTGCAGAAGGAAAGCATCAAATTCTACAGAGACAACAAGTTCTCGGTGGAAGCTACCAAGAATTTCCCTAAAAATGAAGAAGAAAGGGCTCGACTTGCTAAGAAGGACAATGTGTCCTACTACCTCCCTCACCAAGTACAATATTTTTGGTAGAAAATGTTGAAATTTTTAATGGAATACCTTACGGTTGATGGAAGGTTTTCGAAAGTTTACAATTACCACTTTGTCATCCTTAACCATTTTCATCATGGCTCAAAGATTTCGTTGCCCTTCTATTTGGCTTCTTCTCTTAATGATAGCCTGGCCAACCATGCCAAGAAACCTAAATCCTACCCCATTGCTCACCAAGGCCTTATTTTGTTAATTTATGAGCATTTGAAAGGTAAAGCTAGGGCTAATAGGGATGACCCCTTTGTGGAGAATGCCCACATTTCTGATGGTCATGATGGCTCTGATTTTGATGAAGATTCTTCTAATCTTCCCCTGCATAAGAAATTGAGGGTTAGTGATGAAGCTAAAGAAGACACGGAAGATAATGCTGGTTCCGAGTAGGAACAGTGGAAGGAGGTAGAAGAAGAGGCGGAGAATGAGCAGGAGAAGGAGGTTGAGGGCGAGGAAGGGGATGAGTAGAGAAAAGAGGATGTTGAAGAGCCAAAAGCGAAGGATAACCCTTATGTCTCAGATAGCAGGAATGATGTTCAACACAACATGGAGGAGGGAAACCCTAGGTCTATGGGCTCTGCTCTAGTTATGGAGAACACGGATTCCATTTTGAATGCTGCTAGAAATAGTACTCTGGAAATGTTCTATTTTCAGAAATGGGTGATTGATAATATATCCAGTATTCAGAATAAACAGAGAGACCTGGATTATAAAATTGAGAACTTGATTAAGGATACCAACACTAAAGGTAAAGAGGATACTGCGGAGGATACTAGTGATGCAGAGGATGAAGAAGAAATTCTAGAGTGGCCTAAAAAAGATATGATTAAGGGAGATTTGAAGCATCTTGAAGATGTGGTGAGAATTATCAAAGAAAAGGGTGAGGTTGATAATGATCTGATAAACAACTGGATTACAAAAACTGAGAAGGCCTTGAAGAAATTCATGGAGCATAGTTTGGCGGTGTTGAAGGTGTCTTCTCAAAACATGAATGCTTTGGTTGCTTGTCTAGAGAAGAACAAGAAGAATAAAGATATGACGACATTGATGACGAGCCGACCTCTAGTTCTGTTCTACACTTCTCCAGACGCAGAACCAGGCAAACTACTAGTGAGCTGGAGTTGAAGACCAAAGACACTCAATAGATGTAGGAAAACAAAGAACTGAAAGAGGAAGCTAATGTGATGATGATGCTGGTTAAGGATGCGGAAGAGACTATAAAGATTTTCATCTAATATGTAATCTGGTTTTAGGATGCCAGTTTCTCACTGGCCTTGTGTTGTTCTTTTCCTTGGTTGCTATTTTTTCTGCTGTTCTTTTGCAACCTTTCTCTCTTTGTTCTGTTCTTCCTAGTTTCTCTTTTGCTTATCTCCTCGTTATGTAAGTAGGTTTCGGGTCCCTTAAAACCCAATTTTCCTTAATCAAAAACATGTATGGTGAATGTTGCAACACTATCAATGACTAACAATGTTACTTTAATTATAATGCTATACATAAACATATATAATTTAACATTTGGAAATAGTTGCACATTATGTTGACATGAATAATATAGAATATTCAAACAACACAAGAGATGTTTGTGGACCGAGATGTCCTAATATTCATTATACACAAAAATAGAAGAAAATGTTGATATTAGATAATGCCATATGATACCCCTTAAGGAAGAAGCCATTGCATGCTATATCTTTAAGAAATGTCAAACACAATATCATACTCAACACATATCACTAAAATGATATTTAACTTCTTTATATAGACCTCGTCAAACACAATATCACTAAAATGATATTTAACTTCTTTATATAGACCTCGTCAAACACAATATCACTAAAATGATATTTAAATTTTTATATAGACCTCCTAATAATGTAATGGAGGTGTACCATGATATCAATGAAGGCCTACTCACCACCTAATGTAGATGATTACACAAGTTGTCCACATGACCTAGTATGAATACCTTAAAAGATGTGAACCACATTTCAATGTCTCCATCCATCTAAATACATTATAATATTATATCCCTAGATAAATAATGTGTGTATGTATATAAGCTATATATGTATGTATGTCTTGTATGCATACACACACATGAATGACTTGGAATAAATGCATTTTGAATCCCTTGATTAGCATTGCACAAAAGTACAAAAGGGTAAAAAGTGAATAATTTAATATTTATTTCTTAGATGAACTAGGGTAGCTATATGTAACAATCAAATTAAATTATGTAATCAATTATCTTATAAGCACAACAAGATTCTCAACAAGATTCTAATGAACTAATTTTGTGGTGCCAAATTAGTCAAATTTTCTTGATTAGATATTAAAGATTGAAAGGTATCTACATGACCAGTAATACTTCATTAATAAAACCAAAAACTATCCTGCAATTAAAAATCTAAATTAATAAAAAAAATATAAAATACGATAATATGATCATAATGTATTATTTTCTAAGGCAGGCAACCGATTATTCGACTGACTTAGTTATATTCCGCGTTCTATTTTTCCTTTTTAATTTAAAGTGATAAGTGCAAAGAGTGTCATCCGACCAACAAGGACAAAAAACTCCGGTGTCAAATGGGAATCATCTTAAAAATATGTTGAACTCAAAATACTTAATTTCTAAGAGATTTTTAATCTAAAAATTAAAGAGAAATGTGTAGCTGGCCTGAGAAGTAAACTATAGATTTTTTATGATAATATTTTCTAAAGCATAAGTTTTACCTTAAATAGATCGAGCATTTCTAATACTTCCAAAACGGATCCCACAAATTTTTTGTTTGTTTCTTCGGATTTGATACTGTTTGCACATTGACCCTGAATTAAATAAGAAAAACAGCAACTAGAAAATTGGAAAAAAAGGTAGCAACGCCTGTATAAATTCGAGGTTAAGAAACTGTTTCATGCATCCTTTGTCAATATGTCTTCTTTGTATGAGTTGCCTGCATCTTTGTTCAATATGTTTTCTTTCTCTGAGTTTCCTGCGTCTTTTCATGGTGCAAAATTTGTAGGGAGTGGGTCTTATGTTCCATCAACGCCTACGCTATGTGCACTCATAGTTTTCTTGTGGGTTTTGTATAGATTTACCATGCAAAGGCAAAATACATCAAGTTTGAGATTGCCCCCTGGACCGTTTGCATGGCCCATTATTGGAAATTTGAACCAGCTGAAAAAGCTTCCCCATCGTGATCTTCAAGAACTTGGTAAGAAATATGGGCCCATCATGATGTTGAAATTGGGTTCTGTTCCCACTGTTGTGGTCTCTTCTTCTGCCATGGCTAAGGAGTTCTTGAAAACTCATGATGTAGTTTTTGCCAGCCGTCCTCTTTCTGCTGCGGGAAAATACATTGGATATGATTTCCAGGACGTGGTATTGTCTCCTTATGGGCCTTATTGGAGACACATGAGGAAACTGTGCGTTGTAGGATTGCTGAATACAAAAAGGATCGAGTCTTTCAGATGTGTACGAGAGGAAGAGGCGCATCTCCTTGTTCGTTCAGTGTGGGAGATGTCTAGGCAAGGAAGGAAGCCTGTTAATCTCACCAAGATGTTTTCATCGTATGCGCTGGCAACCATGTGGCGAATCCTTTCGGGGAACAAATACTCTTTTCATGGTGATGTTCATCTGGGTGATGGTGGTGAAGAGATAATGAAGATGGCTGCAGAGGTTGCAACTCTAATGGGAGAAGTCAATATTGGGGAGTTCGTTCCTTACTTAGACTGGATGGACTTGCAAGGAGTGAAGCGACGCATGAAAAAACTGCACAATTCCTTTGATGGAGTGGTGAAAAAAATTATAGAGGAGCACCAGCAGCGCAGGAGGGAGTTCCACAAGGAGTCTGAGACTAAGGACATCATTGACGTGCTCTTGGAAATGGAGAGTCTTGATGGAAGGGAAATCACAGAGGAAAACATCAAAGCCATTGTTTTTGTACGTTGACAATCATTAACTTTTTCAAAATTTAATGGGTCGTAGGTTTTTTGTTTTGTTTTGTAATTGATCTAACAAGGATGTATAAAGTTTTCAGGATATGTTTGTGGCTGGAGTTGAATCGACGTCTACTACATTAGGTTGGGTGATGAGTTTGGTGATAAAAAACACCGTGGTTGCAAAGAAAATGCAGGAGGAAATCGAATCAGTAGTGGGCAGAGAAAGGATAGTGAATGAAGATGATGTAGTAAGCATGGAGTACGTGCAGTGTGTGGTGAAGGAGACTCTGAGGTTATATCCCGCAGTACCATTGATGATTCCACATGAATCCACAGAAGATTGTACAGTTGGTGGGTACTTCATTCCTGAGAGAAGTAGGCTCATTGTCAATGCTTGGGCCATTGGAAGAGACCCATCGTTGTGGGAAGATCCTCTGGAATTCAGACCAGAGAGGTTTATGGGTAAAGATGTTGATCTTGCGAGGGGCAAAGACTGGTTTGATATGGTGCCTTTCGGGGCAGGAAGGAGAGGATGCCCGGGGGCGAACATGGCGATTGTGAACATCAATCTTCTTTCGGCTCAGCTGCTTCACTGCTTTGAATGGAGTGTGGAAGGGGATTTGGATATGAGCGAACAAGGTGGAGCGTCCATTCCCAGAAATGCTGATCTTGTAGCTCTTCCTCGTTTCAGGCTCGCCACCTGCCTCTAAAGTTTTAGTTGAATTATTCGTTCCCTTTCTAGCATGTCCACGTTTGTGAATCGTGTTATTGTGTGCAAGCTCCCAAGTCCTAACAAGGAAAAGGAAAGGGGGTTTTATAGAAGGAGGTTATGTTTTCGTTTCATTTGTAGATTAAGTAATTGAAAAAAATGAAAGGTTAGGATTGACAGTTGGGTTTAGGATAAGTGATTTGATAATTGTATTTTGAGTGGAGTTTCGGATCAGTTTTAAATCATACACATTAAACAACATATTAAGTCTACATAATGTTAGTCAAAACTTAGTGTGTATCATTTAAACCATCCCGTCTGTTTTGTGTTATTGGATTGAAATTGATAATATTATAGAATCGTGTGTTAATTATTCATAATTTGATTTTATTATTTGTGATTTTTTAAACTTTAGATTATGTGTTTGACTTTAAGATACTAGAATATTGTGAAACTCTTTGATATTGTTCTCATGATATGTTAAGGCTTTTGGTGTATATTTATGTGAGAAATAATATTTTTAATTTTTTTTTTTGCTTAATAAGAAGCAAATTTACTATTTATTAGTAATGGTGAAAGTGACTACATATGATAGATATGAATCATTTTTTATATTTCACATGATAAATAGTGATAATTTCTTATTAATAATGAAAGTGTAAGTGTACAATAACGAATACTTATAATGAAAGTGATTGTAACAAGAAAAGCAATTTCATTGATGTATAAAAGAAATTGAATTGTATTGCCTTCCTTATTAATATATTTTTTATATGTCTTTTAAAAGATAAATATAATCTTATGCCAAAAATATATGGTTAGAAATGATAATACAATTAAATATTTTAGTATTATATTAATACCATGAAGACTAATCAAAATATAGATAGGTATTTACAATAAAGTTTTAAGTATAATTAGAAGTATACTTGTCTTGAGAAATAGAGATTAGATATTGTATTAGTAGAATAATTGTTTTGAAAAAATAATTGCTTAAAAAATTTAAAATTTACTTTTGTATTATTTAAAATTGGTTTTAATGTGTTTAATATGAAGTCAGTTCATCTTAATAAACCCAATATCACAGTACTTTCAACTTGAGCTTCTTAATATCAAATTACTTCTACCAATAACAATCTCTTGAAGTGCTATTTTTTTTTACATTATTTGATCTATAATTTTATGATGAAATTTTCCAAAGGTACATATTAGAACATTTAGAAATCAAAAATCTTAAAGTGACACAAATTTATTATAAAACATATTGTATAGGTGATGTATATGCATTACAAACTCTATCAGATGTAGTCCATTCCATAATTAAGAATGAATTTACACCTTACATATTTGAGAATTTACATTAATATAATGAATAAATTAGAAGGATATTGAATGGATATATTAGCCCATCACTTAAAATTTTATTCTCATGTATTTATTTTTCCTCCCTATATTACCCCATAGGTCTTCAACCCTCTATTTTGTAACTTGTAAATGTAACTTGTGCCCTTGTATTAAGACCCTAAATTATTCAAATATGAGTCAACACCTACCTCTATCAATGAAACAACATGGATAATTTGTTACATGATTGCAAGGATAAAGCCTATATAAAATTAATATTTTTTCTTCCTTGCACTAGTGAAAAGCTATTATCTAGTGCTCTTGACTACTTATAATTTATCCATTGTTACTCTTTTCTAATGCAAGTAATCTAACTCCCTTCAATATTCATATGCAAATAAAAATATTTTTCCAAACATGGCTCTTACAACCCATCATGTTGTTGGAGAAGCCTTATAGAAAAATGCATAAAAATAGGCCCGATCTTTAGTTAGATATAAGATAGAAGATTGAAAATCAAAAAAGGGCAATTTAGTTTCCATAATAAACTGTAAAACTGTAGAATTATTTCAGGATCTACATATACAAAGCATTTTTCAATCCATTCAATGAAACACTTTTGATGTAATGTCATTTATAAATAAATGTCTCCCTGATTTTCATGTGTATTATTTGAAATATTTTTAATTCTCTATATTTAATAATTTATATATTGAGTTTATTTAGTTGGTTGGTATAAATTGTAATTATATTAAGCTTCTATCAATTTTTTTTGCATCATAATATAAGGGATGTCTGTTTTTGATTATGTTAGTAGAGAGAAGGCCCTAAACATATGGAATAGAAAAATTATAAAACAACAACAAAACCCTGACCCCAAACAACCAAACCAAAAGAGTCATAATCAACTTTCAGAAATAGTCAAATATAATCATGTTCTTGTAGCTAAACCTACTAATTCTAACCAACCACCATCCACCTACCTTAATATCAGTATATCAAATATCAACAAAATTAAACATAGCAACCATATTCACCATCAGAACAAAGTCCAGATTAAAAGGCACGCATGCCCAACATCTTATAAACATAATAAAAAACAATAACCTCCTATACCTAGAAAAGAACTTAATAGAAAAACAAGGGGAATGCTTAATCATTGTTAATCAGGTTCCAATTGCACTTCAACTTATCAACCTGGATGACCCAGGTGTCCTCCAGCATGTCCTCCCTATCTTTCACGTCCATCTCTTTCTTCCCCCGTTTACTCAACTTCTTGTTTTTCTTCTTTATTTTTCCCTGTCCGGACACCACTCCCATAACCGCCTTGTTCATCACACCATCAATGATTTCACAGAGGGAACTAAAAGCCTCACACAGATTATCAAATTTTTGTTTATAAATTTCATTTTTTCCTTCTAGGCTAGAGCTCATTTATCTCCTCCTCCATGTTATTATTGTTTTGTTTATTCAATGACAATTCCTGATAATAGGGAACCATCTCATCGTCTTCCAAATTATTTAAGAGCTGTGAACTATGATCAAGATCTTCAGAATATTTCTCCATATTTCTCTCTTCCTCCCTTTTTTCCTTAAATAGTTTCTCTTAGTCCCCTTCTTCAACTTGAAAATCCTCATCCTCCAAATTGTTAGTAGAAATCTCCTGAGTATCTTCAAAATTAAGGGGTTCCTCAAGGTTTTCCCTCACTTCTTTAGCTTCTGTATTGCTCTTCTTTTCTTTAGCACAAAGTCTAGCTGATCTTCTCTCTCCCGAGTTGCCCTCTTTTCTTTCATTCTCCCAAATTTTCGCCTCCTCATCTTTAGAGTTATGTAGGTCCAGGTAAATTGTGATATTCTTCCTCACCGAATCCTTACCAATCTTTTTGGCTTTAACCGAGCTATTCCTAGGGGCTTCCATTTTCTTCTTATTCAGGTTGATATTCAGAAGATCTACCTCTAGGGGTTCAATTTCTTGCAACATTAGGGTTTTTTTACCCTTGGAATTACCAGGGGGGGTAGAATCCGGAGAGTGGAGGGGATTGGATTCAATTAACTCTATCTTAATAGAGGACCCTTGTTTTTTATTTTTTTTCTCAATATTACTAGGAAGGGATAGAAAATGACTATGGTTCGAGGAATGGTCAAAGGAAAACTTATACATGATATAAGTTAAGCCTTGGTTAATTAGAGGGTTAGATCCATTAGTAATGCAGGATTCAAGAGACAAAAAACAAAAAGAATGGCATATTAACCTTTTCTCCACGCCTAATGTGATTCAGGTTTGGGAAGTGATACCCATGGACAGTAGTGTAGCATCCCTCTATAGTAAAATATTTCATGACAAAAAAAATAACAAATGGGTAGGGTTTAGGAAGTGCAGAGCGACCATCACAGTTTGCTTTAGTAGCAAATATTCGCCAATGGCGAATATATTGTACTACCAGGGGTGGCCATGTTGCCAGGAATTAATAAATATTCATCAAATGCACAACCTAATTGCCCATTATTTTATGTAATTAATTGTATCTATGTGAAGATTTCGCCAATAGAATCTATGTTTTCTACATGATAAATTTAATTTTTTTGCGTACACTCTCCAAGGTTGCTTTAATAGACAACCATAATTCACCAATAGCCATATAAAGATTTATTTGCTAGGAGGACCCAATTCCATGACATTTTACGGAAGTGTGTCTCAATTCACCCTAATTTTTGCCATCTCTATTTTATTTGCCAATTAACCTGGTCAACCCATAATCACCTTGGAAATTACAGAAGACGTGTTATAGTTAAGCGAAATTCACCAAATATTTGTATACCATATAAAATTCCCACCGAATTCACCAAATAAGGATTGTATAAATACATTAAAATATCAGATCTATCTCTACATAATTTTGTTGGTTCTATGCTCTCAATTCAGATCAATATCGAATTTTCAGACCAGAAACACCCATTGCTGCTGACTGCATTGGCGACTGCTAGTGACCTATTAGGTGAGTGATCGTATTTTTGAATTGTTATAATATTATTCTGAATTCATCTCTATCTATTTCAACTGTTGAGTTCATTCTTATTCAGTGGGGACCCGTCAGTGCCAGTGGTCACTCAGTAGACCTCAAACATCTAGATTGTAGGCCGTAGGGCCAATGAATCATATAGTCTAGTCTATTTACTATTATTACTTCTTAAACAACTTGATATTTTTTGCAGCCTTTATTTCATTGGAGATGTAAAATAGGAAGAAGGGTAGGAATCCTGAATGTGGGGAAGGCCAATAGAGGCCAACAAAATGCATAACGTTGTCTTTGTACTTTGGTGTTGTCAAAGATTGTGGTGAAAATAAGGAAGGTACATCATCACAAGTACAAGTACAAGATTCACGACCTTCACTACATATTGAAGAAGGCAGAGAACCTGATATATTTGATCAGGATGAACTTGAAGAATATTTTCTTGTAGATATCCAGGTTTGTCGGAATGATATAATAGACTTGGGTGATAATTCCATTGATGATAATGCACAGAAGGGGTCAAGAAAATCCATATAAAAAAAGGATCAACCCAAATCAAAAAAGGATTGAGAGTAGGATATGTTAGTGAGGAATTTTCAAATTAATTGAGTGTTAGAGTATCCATTTATTGAACTAGTGGAGAATCCAATTGAAGGCGAGCGTCCAATAGAATGCAGGTGTAAGATTTGCACTTGGAAACATAAGAAGGAAAATAGGTTGTAGCTAAAAATTGAAACCATAGAAAAGCATATGGGTAAATTTTATGAAAAACAAATGATAGATGGAGTTGAAAAATCAGTGATAAGATGGAAAATAAAGGAGGAATGTAAGCATGTGAGGAATGCCGGAGAATTTTATTTTCGTGAGAAAATACAGACGAAGCCTGTTGAAGTTAAAGGTTCTATTGAAGCTATTCTTGGAAAAGAAATGCAAATAGAACACTTGGGAAAAACTTTTCAGTTAATTGTTATTTTTTATATTTTGAGCAGAGGGCGTGCTATGACAAACTACCCATCAATGAGTGGTTTATTACACTTTTTGAATGTTCATAACTATCCTAAAAGTCACTGGTTAGTAAACAGTGGATGGGAATGGGTAAGTTATCTTGCTGAGGTTGAAAAAGAAGATTTAAAGGAAAAATTAAGAGAGTCAAACTTTATTGCATTATCTTTAGACGAAGTTACTGCAATAGATAATACTTCATGGGTATGCATGCATGTTTATACTGTACAAAATCATGCCTGCCAACCTCATCTGCTATCCGTTGCTAAAATGAAGAATAGTGCGACAATGAAAAAATTATTTCAATTGGTAAAGAGTAGTTTAATTGAATATGAAGGTATGGATGACATGACGATTACTAAAAAGTTGATGTGTGTTGGAGCGGATGGAGCTTCAGTAATGCAAGGTCACAGGAATAGTCTTTGCACAAAGATGGAAAATTTTTGTGCACCCTACATTACTGGAATTCATTGCATGACCCACAAAATGAATCTAACTTTTGGAATTGTCAACAAGTATGCTCTAGTAAAAAGAATTGAACATTTAGTCAGAGATCTCTACTCACACTTTTGTCGATGTCCCAAACGATTTGTGGAATTTCAATAATTTGCTGATGGAATAACTGATGGGAACAAGCTTCTTAAGGATAATGATACCAGATGGATCTCTTTGGATGGTCCAACACATTGAGTTTTTTCAGAATATCCATCCTTGATTAGATTATTTCACACAAATCATGATGTATCAGAGCAACTGAAATTTCCTGACTTGCTTCGGAGGTTAAGTAATATAGAGACACTCTTAACTTTAGCAGCTCTTCTCCCCATTCTAGAGGAAATGAGGAATATTATGAAAAAATCCCAGCAAAGAGCTATGTATATTGCATAATATGCTAAGATGCATAAGATGACATGCCTCTCCCTTGACAATCTCTATCTATCTCAACTAATATTATCTAATGAAAAATTTGCTAAGTGGTGGACACTCATAGATTTGAACAATCCTGATAACTTTTTATAGATCGGTGCAAATGGGGAGATATGTGCCAGTGTACATAGAGTTGATATACCAATGCATTTCTTTGCCATGGTCGAGCCCAAGGAACCAGGAAAACACCCCAATAAGCAACTAGCAAGAGTTACAAGGGAATATTTTAGTAAGATTGTTGAGTCTGTAACTGCTTCTATGAAGAAAATTGCATATGATCTTTCCTCATAGATTAGAACTAGATTCCCTCCTAAGAAACTACTTGAAGCCATGTCTATTGTGTTTCCTCAATATTGGAACATCAACAGTGCAGCTGATTTTCAAGCTAAGCTACTGACTTTGATAAATCAATTTTGCAAATCCATAGAATTCAATGGAGTAACTATAAATGAAATTTTAAACAAAACTCTTCTTAGAGAGAAATCATCCTATTTTGCATACACTATGAGGGAACAATATGACAGAATGGAGAACCCCCATGAAGAGGGATCAATAACAAGGCTTTGAATAGATCTAGGTAAGAACGAAGTGTAGTATGATTCAATATTAGAATATTTCAAGCTTGTTGATTTATGTCTTAGCATGATATTGGGTTCGGTGGAGGATGAAAGAGTTTTCAGTGCTTTGGGGTTCCTAAAATCAAAGCTAAGAAACAAACTAGACAAGAATTTGGAAAATTGCTTGAGGCTCTATACATATAGGTATGATGTCCACACTTTTCCTTACAATAGGGCGCTGAAAATATGGAGGTCGAAATGTGAAAGAAGAGGTTTGAGGAACAATTCAAACCAAAGTGCCAGTGGGACAATTGAATCATGTACTAGACCTACTGGTAGCATTGAGATGCAGTTCAACGGAGGTATGCAGACTTAGAGTGAAGAAAACATAGTCAAGAATCAAGGATGCTCTGATTTTAATGAGGAGGAATGGCAACTGTAAGAGATTTAGGACTACCAGTTCGCAGGTATTTATTAATCTTATTACTATGTCTCATCATTAATATTACAAAAACATACTATTGTGGTTGATAACTTGATGATATTTTATATGTCTGTCAACTTTTTGCAATTAAAATTTAATATTGAATTGCAATTGCATTTTTCAACTTTATATATTTTAGATAGAAAATAGCAAAATGAAAGAGTGTAATGTGTTTATTGATAGAGAGATGTTTATTTAGACATGTTTAGATTTCTATTAATTCTTTCAAAATATAGCCATAAGATACAATTCATTCAATACACAACTCTATGTGATTCTCTATGCAAAAGTCAATACCAAATTTTAGAACCCTTTGCAAATGACCCTAAATTTCCTTTTATAGAAACAAGGGAGCAACAACAGGTTCAGGTCAGTTTGCAAAATGTGAAGACTCAACATCCAAATCAATTACCAAGGCACTGAATCTATTGTCCCATTAGTTTCAGAAACTTAGTACAATTTTACAAGGCTGAAGGTCTCTATGACCATCATAGGCCAGATTAGCAATTTAGCAACTACTACATGTCTCCTGAGTCCTGTTAAAAAAATAGAGTTCAAACTTAAAACTTAATTCAAGCTATTACAAATTAAATATACAGAATAGCAGTGCACAAAACCTAGAAATTAGAAATAGAGAAATGCAGAAAAGTTAAAACCTGAGAGAAATTCAGAATACAAATTTACAAGGCTGGATTAGTAATAGTGAGTGCTGCATTTTTCTTGTTCATAAAACAGAGCTATTTCAAGTGATGCCAAAAGAAGAAAACCTTGAAATTAAGAGTAAAAGTTGAAAACTATGCAATACATACTATGATTCATGAGATCTTTGTGCCAGTTTTTGTAGGGTGCTCCAATCTCTATCTGATGGAAGTCCAATTTCTTTTAAAGTATAGTAAGTCAAATGCAACTTCGTCAACAATCCATATTTGGAAGAGTGACTTGACTCCACTGTTTCACCCAATATCGCATTTAAAGTTGTCAATGGTTTGATGAAATCCAGAAAGTTGTGAAGAGTTGTGTCCTTAGGAAGAAAGTCTAAATTAGAATTCAATTTTTCCTCCATCATTTTTTTGGAAGCTTCTTTTCCAATGAATTTATTTGATGTGTCAACACTCTTCGACAAACCAAGATTTAACAAATTGGCCATCTTTTGTTGCAACTTGAATAAATTTTTCCCATCTTTATTCAAAATTTCCTGTGCTTCCCTTAGTTTTTGGCATTTTTGAATGATAGATGATGCCTTAAGTGAGACATCAATGTGGCTCTTAATTCCCTTGGATTCCAAATAGATGTAACTGTTACTGTAGACTTCTTGCAAAATTAGTTTTGCAATATTCTCTTTTAAATTAACATTTTTGTTCTTCTCAATGTGCTCTTTGAGCTTCCCAAAAAATACTCTCTAACTTTCACTCAATTCCAACCATTCAGACAACTTGTCACTCCTCTGCATTATTTGCCCCCAAATGTTTTCTTTTATATACTTCACTGTGTTTTTCATATTGTCCTTCAATTTGTCTTCCAAAGTTTTAATTTTATTATTTGCATTCTACAACTCTTCTTTCATTTGTGCACATTTTTTTCTTTCTTCCTCTGCTTTCTCTTCCAAATGTTTTACTTTTTCCGTCTCATGCTCCAATTGGTTTTGTAAAATTTTATTTGAGGCAGCAACAAACTCCAGGTTTTTGTATATTTTTGCTATAGAGGCTCTTTCATCATCAATTTTTTTAATGCTTTCATCCAATTTTCCCCTAGTTCTTTCGGTTTTGCCTCCATCTTTTCCTGCACTATAATTGCTGAGGTAGAGGCTGAATCTTTTATCCTTTTCTATAATTCATTGCACTTGTTATCTGTTGCTTTCCTCTTTGCTTTTTCATTTTCCAGGTCCGCTTGTAACTTTTCCATTTGTTTTACCACCTTATTTTTCTTTCTCTCCATTGTTGGTCTTTTTTGACACTAATTTTGTCCACATTTTGAACTTTGAAAAAATCCATTTAGAAGGTGCTAATGTGAAATTTAGAGGGATCTATCCAACTCTGTGGTGGATTTTTATCTCTATTTGGGGGCATAACCACCATGAAATCGATCATATCTTTGTTTGGGTCATATGTGGGAAATACCCTGTTCGATGCAGGCCGTTCCTCTAAAGCTGCAGTAAGGGCACCCATCTTTAATGTCTTCTTTTTTTCTTTATTCATATTTGTTATTTTTGCAAATTATTAAAGAAATCATTGTAATGAAAATCTGGGTTTGCTAAAGCAATTGAATGTTTGAAAGGTGAAATAGCACTTGCAGTGATATATTAGGGTCCACCTATATCTGTGGTTCTAA
Source organism: Cryptomeria japonica (assembly GCF_030272615.1). Classification (NCBI taxonomy): domain Eukaryota; kingdom Viridiplantae; phylum Streptophyta; class Pinopsida; order Cupressales; family Cupressaceae; genus Cryptomeria; species Cryptomeria japonica. The sequence goes on along the minus strand of NC_081408.1, from coordinate 588,392,419 downwards.
CTAATGCATTTTGAGGAGTACCAAAAGTCATTCCTAATCCCATCCCACCTTGACTTAAAAGTGTAGTTTTTATACTCTTTTGAGGGGTTTGTTCTGAAGGTGTTTTTGTATGTTCTATTGTTGTCTAACCTTTTACTTCTTCACATTGCCTTGATCACTAGGATTCTGTATAGTATCTACTACTACTGTCCTCTTGCGAGAGATATCTTGTTGTTGCACTTGATCATGACAAGTAGTATTAGTACCCATGCCATCCCCACTAGTGGCAGTGGCACTTGATTGAACACTAATAGGAATACTATCCCAAGATTCCCCACCAGTGGCAGTGGAACTTGATTCACCACCAATAGGAATACCATGTTGTGGTAGTGGTTGTGATTGAATCTCAGTGTCTGCACAAGGTGGATTTGAAGCTCTAACAAATTGATATGGAGATGCAGGGTAATGAGTAGTACCTCTTTGTGATGAATCCGACGAATCAAGTCCAATGACTAGTTTCTCAAGATGTTTTGATTTTGAATTTAATGGAAGTGGTACCCCAAGTGGAAACCAAGGGCCTTCTCCTCTGGGACCTAGACCACCACCTTCAAAACCCATTTTTTCCACAATGTTTGCCCCTTTACTATATTTTTCTTTCATGCAAACATCCGATCCACTCAATTTTGCAGAGACTATAGTAGCTGTTGGTGTGACCTCAACCTCATACTCATTTTTATCATCACTTCTGTCATATCCTTCTGTGGGATGCTCCATATTACACAATTTGCCAAACTCAATATCCTCATCATTTTCATCAAAGTCTACATTGGTCTTTGGTTCACCAAGATTCTTCCTCATAGTCCAAAAATCATTTATTTTGGTTTTGAGTCCAATTTTCGTCTTTACATTCTTGCAGTATTTTTTTGGGAATAGCTTTGTTAGATGAATTAGTAGCTTTTTGGTAGAAATTATAGGACCTCCTATTTTCATTTTGATTTTGGATGCCCCACTTTGTTGTTTTCTGTGTGTACAATGCCATAATTTGTGGTGATAATTTTTCTGTTGAAATTTTATTATCATCGGCAATTTTCTCCATCTTTTTTACCTCATCCCAGGAGTCCATGTTTCTAAGATTTTCTCGCAACAGTTTACTTTCATGTTGACATAACCTTTTAGAGTTCCCATTTTTCTTAAGCCTTGTTTGAATGATGCTGAGTGGATCATACTATTAGTGACCCTCAACACCAAAGCTAAAAATTGTCAAAAAATCATGTGCCACTTTGAATCCTTTTTTTGTCAAATGTGAACCCTCCACATGAGAAAGGCAAGGAAGGAAATAGGCTCTTCTTTTTCTGACCATAAAAGAGTACATATGTTCTCTCCATCTGCCGTACATATTCCAATGCAAAAAACCTCCCTATCACATGTATGGAAAGTTTGCGGGGTTCTACTGCTGATCCATAAAACCTTAACATAGTGTATTCTTCCATGAAGAACCAATCAACCAATTGTATTTAACTTCTGAGTTGAATGCAATCTCTACAAGACACATACAATCTAGGCATTGGAGTGCTTGTAAATTTCATTATACATTGGTGCCAAAAAGAAGTCTACAAAATGGTTGTAGTTCTTTTTGTTATCATTCATCCTTAGCTTAGGTGTCCATTCATATATTGGACACTCTATTTTGTTCAGACTCTTCTCACCAATCTTATAGACCTCAATGTGAAGTTTGTTGGTCTTGAATATTGCACGATACTTTGATAGAAGAAGATAACACAAGTAGGATGTGAACCTTAATGTCTTATAGGAACCCGTTTTAATCATTAGTAATTGTGTTTGCATGGATTGAACAACATGCTCAAAAAAATTGAATCTTACTGGTTCTATTACGCAATGGATATTAAAAATTATTTCAAGAAGGCTGACACTCACTTCCCTATCATTTTCCAATCCTAGGAAAAATGCTAGCAAGGAACTAGTATCCTGAACCCATGGCAGAAAAATATTATAATCATAAGGAGGCTTATGATTCTGATCCAATCAAGTACCAGACACTTTTAGACCTTTGATAAATGAATCTTTATAATTTGCATCGATTTTGTCATCTTTCTCTACCAGCTTTCCCAGGTCAATGTGGGCGTTTGAGCTTTGTGCTTCAAACCCTAGGTTCAACAAACGAGAAAATTCTCCCTCGGTTATGGATACAATTTCCTCTTGAGTATTTTTATTGACAATTTATTTTCTATCTTCATCATAATTTTGGGCACATTCCATGACAATTTCTGGGCAAGGGAATACTTTAGGTAATACCATGCTGGGAAGTCCAACAAACCATGATGCAATTTCATTTGTCCTCGCATTTAACATTTTGTTAAAGACAATATATTTTTCCCTGTCTGGATCTCTCGCCTTATTATACAATGCATATATATTTTCTATGATTGACTTTTTACCATGGATAACAAGGTCATAAATATCATGGTATTCATCAGTGAAACCTACTGTTTTAACCAGTTCGGTTAAGTCTATTTTTTATTCACCTGGGTTTTAGTTGTACTATCCGTTTTCCTGATCACTAGTTTTATTAATGGTTCAAAATAATACTAACCCTCAATTTGAACCCCTAATTCTAGTTCTATAGTCTAAACAGTAAACCACGAGATTCAAAAATTAAAAATGCGAGATGTAGGTGTTCTAGATTTTACTCGAAATTTCTATTTGAGTAGAGTGAAGTAGACAGACTCTGTTGCATTCCTTAATGTAGTAGTCATTTCTGAATCTCCTTGGATTTACTGGTTTGTCCAAGAATCAAAATACCAATATGAGTCCCTTAGTTTGAAAACCCTCAAAAGTTCAAAAGTAAAACCTAAAGTGCAAAATTTCTAGAATTGGGTTGTAATTTTATAAATTATTATTAATAACTATTCGTTTCCACAGAGCAAAAAATTAATTGCTTCTTTCTAAATTCTGAGGACTCACAATCTGACACATCACACGAGTCACTTTTTGGGAATGTTTTTGAAGACATTTTAGTCCTTTACAACTTCTGCCCAAAATAGAGTTTATTACACTTAATTAAGTATACAATTACAAATTTAGAATTTAACTATACTTAATTAAATGTTTATCGTTTATGGAAGTCTTCTAGTAGAAGTTTACAAAAAATGTTTATCGTTCCCATATTCAGCCAAAAATACACATTACACTATCCAACGCACAATGGTATCCTTTATTAGTTGTCGTGGGTCCCATTGATAGGGAGAAACTCAAAAATTGACTCAAATTGTGTGTTTGTAATCAATTTGGCTTGCAAGTTCCCTCAAAGGTGATTGTTGAAGGTTTTTCAACTTGTTTAGGTATTTTTTCTTTGATTTCTTTCCCACTCTATGCTTCATACCAACCCTGAGATCTTCCTACCATGCTAGTTCTTATTTTCATTCATACTTGCTCTCAAGACTCACAAAAGTGCAACTTTGCTTCTTAGCTCCAAACACCAAAATATCTCACCAAGAGTTGCAGAAAGTCTAGGACATTGTATAACATCCTATTAGGCTCATTTCAACTTGGTTTGGTGATCTATTCAATTTTCTTCTTACCTAATTTGAAGAAAAGCTCAAAACAGGGCTACAAGGAAAGAGCCCCAATTAGCCCTCCAAAACTGCTAAAACGCTTATAACTCCACAAACTGCCAAAAAAATTCATTAAAACCTTGCATATATAGATACCCTTTATGTATTTCTTTCATGTTTGTGCTATGAGGAGGTCTGAAAAGACTGTAAAATTGCTGTCCTATAAATGTGCCTAAAAACAAAGGTTTTCAAGGGTTTTGAGTCTTCAAACACCTTATCACCATTCCAAACTCTTTTTCAGACCACCAAATATTTTGATAAGGTCTGTACCATCATTATAAAGCCTTCCAAATTCCTTCCCTACAAGCATAAGGACAAACACTTGATGTGCAACCAAGTTTCAAGAGGAAAAGTGCTCAAAAACCATTGTATTCAATACTTTGGCTACTCAAAATGCATTTCCAACAAACTATTCAATGAAAAATCCTCCCATTTGGTATTAAATCTCTTTCCAAACTTAATTCCACCTTAGGAAACTGAAAATGAGGTCCACTTGGTGGGGGTTTGCAAAGAAGTTTTGTTTTACACCATGAAAATTCACTAGCCGGGCTATTGGAGCTCGCCTAGTAAGCAATAAAAACCATTTTCTTTGTCATTGACATCAAAAAAAAAATTGTATAAACAAGAAGGCTATGTACAAAAACTTGACTCTCAGAGGCCATGGAGAAAGAGCCAAATAAAATCAAGTTGCTTCCATTGTTGAAGCCAAACCATTACTCAACCGAGAACAGGGCTAAAACAAAATAATTTTGATACACTGTTATAAATTCACACTAGCACACAAACCCAGGTGAGAAATATTTAACACAACATGGAAAAACTTTCCAAATGAAAACATTACAGCCAAATGCTTAGGAAGTATGGGCTGCTATAGCATATGGAGCAAAAATGCAAGAAAAGTGACAAAATTCTTAGTTTTTGTATTGAATTCTTCTTGTTTTCGAATGCCAACCTGATACAAAGTTGTGTGAGGCTTTAAATAGTCACTTGAAACCTAAATCATTCCAAGGTATGGACCAATAACCACCTTTTGCCTTATTTTTATAAATTTTCCAAAAATTGTCAAAATGTTGCTTGACAATTTTGACAATTTTTAGTACAATGAGCATTTTTGACTTGTGAGACAAATAGACTTAACTCTATAATGGGAAATGGTTTAATATAACCACAAAAACATATTTCAATGCCTAAAAAGGATTTATAAGGCATTTTGACCATCTTTCCACATTTTACCCATTCTAGGCTTAGAAAGCATAAAAGGTCAAAAATTGACCAAAAACTCAAAAAAAAACAAAACTAAGACACAAAGGACACTTAAACACACAAAAAAAACCCTTTGGACATACACAAATTCCATTATTCATTTGGGACCAACAAAGGGCATTTCAAACCAAAATTTGATGAAGTGCTCCATGAGCTTCACTAGGTGCTCGTGCACCATACTCCCCCAAAGACAAAGAAGTCAAGTGACTCAGTTTGGAACCAATGAGGGATCAATTCCAGACTAATGAAATTCTTGTTTTTTCCTCCACTTGATCAAATGCTACATATAGACTTGGTGGCTAGTCTTTTTGAGAATCCTAGAATCCAAAACTTTTTCTGCTTGAGGCATGGGTGTAGAAGGAAGAAGCAGGTATGAAAGTGATTGGCGAACTTCTGAAACTCTCTCATCCTCCTTGGGAATCTTCCCTTTGTATGCAACCAAATCTGCAATATTGAAGATAGGAGACAATGCAACATCATTAGGCAAATCAATCTTATAAGCATTAGAGCCATACTTAGCCAAAACCTTACAAGGACCTATCCTCCTCATTTGGATTTTGATGGGAATTAATTGGATTTTGATGGGAATTAATTTTTGAAGTCTGGACTTATTCAAGTGCACCATAACAAAGTCACCAACTAAAAATTGTACATCTTTCATTGTTGCATCAACTCTAGCTTTGACCTTTTGTGAGGCATCTTGGAGAGCTTTCTTTACTTGATCATGGACCTCCTTCATAGACTGAGCTACATCATCAACTTGACCACTTATTTGCTACACATTACCAAGGTTTCTCAACTCCATAACACCCCTTGGGTGCATACCATACACTATCTCAAAAGGACTCTTGCCAGTAGACCCGTTGACACTGTCATTGTAGGCAAACTCTGCTTGGTGAAGAATCTGATCCCAACTCTATCTATACTCTTTTGTAAAACACCTTAAGAGGTTACCAAGTTTCCTATTGACCACCTTTGTTTGGCCATCGGTTTGGGGATGATAGGCTGGACCAAAAGACAAGTTAGTACCCAGTCTTTTCTAAAGAGTTTTCCAAAAATGTCCAAGGAATTTGACATCTCTATCTGAAACAATACTAATAGGCAAACCATGGATTCAAATAACCTCTTTGAAAAACAAATGTGCAATGTGACTACCATCATGAGTAGTTTTGCAAGGAACAAAATGTGCCATTTTACCAAATCTATCAACAACAACAAAAATGCTATCAAAACCAAGCTTTGTTTTGGGTAAACGAACCACAAAATCCATACTCACACATTCCCATGGCCTTGTAGGAATGGGTAATGGCTGATAAAGACCAACATTGGTAGATGTGCCTTTTGCCTTTTAACAAACCATACACTGCTCAACATACCTCCTGATATCCCTTTGCATTCTTGGCCAATAGTAGAAACGTTGCACAAGTTCCAATGTTTTGTTTAGACCAAAATGACCACTCAAACACCCATTGTGCTTCTCTTGGATCAGATTTACCCTCATTGAGCCTTTGGCAACACACAACTGTCCACCTCTAAACAACAAACCATTTTGCAAGGTAAAGTCAGCATATTCACTATGAAAATGGTTTTGAAATTCTTGACAAACCTTGTAAATATCTGCAAAATCTTCATCATTTGGATACAAATCCTTGAAGCAATCTACTCCAATACTCTAAGTCTGCACTTCTTGCACTGTTAGTAGCCTTCTACTCAAAGCATCTGCTACTTTATTACATTGTCCCTTTTTATGCTTAATGGAAAATGTATATGATTACAAGTACTCAACCCATTTAACATGTGTATGACTCAACTTATCTTGTGAATTCAAAAAACTAAGAGCTTGATTATCTGTGTAAACAACAAACTCTTTGGGCAGAAAATAGTGCCTCCATTTTCAAAGAGCTTGGACAAGAGCATACAATTCAAGATCATAGGATGAATACTTCTTTTTTGCATCATTGAGCTTTTCACTAAAGAAAGCTACTGGTCTATTATCTTGACTCAAAACAACACCAACTGCTATGTTACTTGTATCACATTCAATAGTGAACAACTTATCAAAACTAGGAAGAATGAGTACTGGTTGTGTAGTTACCTTTTGTTTCAAGAGTTCAAACCCCTTATTAGCCTCTTTGGTCCACTGAAACTTTGTCTTGACTCCACCTTTAATAGTATCTAGCATAGGTGCACAAATCTCATTGAATCCCCTTATAAACTTCCTGTAGAACTGTGCCAACCCATGAAAGCTTCGTACTTCACTTGCTAATTTTGGTGGTGGCCAATTGCTGATGGCTTCCACCTTTGATGTATCCGTTTTTAAGTCTCCACCCGAAACTACAAAACCAAGATAAACTAGTTCCTGCTACATAAATTCACAATTCTCCAAGTTTATTGTTAGTTGCTCATCATACAATTGTTGCAATACAAATTTGAGATGCTTTAGATGTTCATCTTTAGTTCTACTGAAAATCAAGATATCATCTAAGTATACAACAACAAATTTACCAATAAAATCTTTAAGCACTTCATTCATGAGTCTCATGAATGTACTAGGAGCATTAGTGAGACCAAATGGCATAACAAACCACTCATAAAGTCCTTCATTAGTTTTGAAGACTATTTTCCACTCATCACCTTCCTTTATCCTGATCTAGTGGTAACCACTCTTGAGATAAATCTTTGTGAAACACTTTGCACCTCCCAAGAAATCCATCAAATCTTCAATCCTTGGGATAGGGAATATGTATCTCATAGTGATTATATTAATGGCTCTTGAATTTGTGCATAGCCTCCATGTTCCTCCTTTCTTTGGTGCTAGCACTGTAGGTACAACACAAGGACTTATGCTCTTCCTTATCGAACCTTGATCTAACGACGCTTGTATTTATCTAGCCACTTCTTTATTATGTTCTGGGGTCATCTTATAGGCTTCTTTGTTGGGTAATGAGGCTCCTAGAATGAAGTCAATTTGATGGCTTATGGTTCTAGTAGGTGGTAGGGTTGTTGGTGCTCCATCACTTATGATTTCTTTAAATTTGTCTAGTATTTGCTACACTTCATGAGGTATTTGAACCTTCTTTTCTTTTTTTTCTTCCTTTGGTTTCACTATGAGAGCAAATCCCACTCCTTCACCCTCTTCAAGATTTTTATGAACTCTTTCTCACTCACCAACAATGCATTTGGGTTTTTGGACTTTCTGCCCTCTCCTTCATCATTTAAGGACTGAATTTTATATGTGACTCCATCTTTTTGAAAAGAATAAGAATTCTTCTCACCATTATGAATGGATTTTCTATAAAATTGCCATGGCCTACCCATAAGTAGGTGGAAAGCATCCATTGGGAGTATATCACACAAGATTTTATCCTTACAACCCCCTATTGTGAACTCAACCCAAGCTTGTTCATTCACCACCACATGCTGCTCTTTGTTGAGCCAAGCGACCTTATATGGACTACTATGTGGAACTCTCTCCAATTTAAGTTTATTTGTTGCTTCCTCAGACCCAATATTGTCTATAGACCCTGAATCTATCACCACTCTGCAAACCTTACCCATAATCTTTCACTTGATTCTAAATAAATATCTTCTTTGAGTTGGTTCCTCTTTGTTTGGCTCCTTGATCAAGACTCTTATCATCATTAAACTTTCCGCATCTTCTGAAGCTAAACTCACTTCTTGTGCTTTACCGCTTTCTACATCTTCTTGCACATATGTCACTCTTCTTTAACCTCCTTGAGATGAAGAATATTTATCAGAGCATCTATAGGCGGGATGACCCAACTTTTGACAATTGTAACACTTCATGGTGGAGAAGTAGGACCCTCTTCGTGGGTTGCTAGATCCCCTTCCTCTATAGCTACTCTTGCTATTAGAATCCCCACTTTGCTCTATAAGTTTGGACTCTCCTTGGGACTTTTGATCAGCTCCAATTCTACCAAAATTGCCTCTATGGACTCTACCATCTCTTCCCCTACCTCTGCCTCTATTTCTTTGTTCTTGCTTCTTCCTACTTTTCTCTTCCACTTTGAGTGCCAGTTGGTAGCACTTTTGCACTGTATTGGGACACAAAAAACTCAACTCTTCTTGTATATTCCATCTCAAGCCATTGAGATATCTTGCAAATTTTATGTTCTCATCTTCCACAACCTTTGACCTCAAACATAGTCTTTGAAAATCCTCTGTATAGCTGCTCACATCTAACTCCCTTTGCCTCAAATTCTACCTCTTCTTATGTAGCTGAATTTCATAATCATTTGGTATGTAGGTTTCCTTGACCTTAGACACCATTCATTTCCAGGTTGCTATAGGTTGTTTCCCCTCTTTTTCTCTCTCAGCTTTAACTTCCACCATGTTAAGGAAACCCCTAGCAACCTAGACTTAGCTACCTTCACCTTCTGGGTCTCTGTCACCCCATCATATTCAAAGTGATTCTCCAGGCCTTCAATCCACTCCATGACTGAATCTGGATCCATCTTGCCACTAAAAGGAGAAACACCTTCTAAGGTTTTTCCACTCAAAGCCTTCAAGGCCTTCAAGAAAGGTTCTTGTTTAAGAACAGGGTCAGGTATAGGGATCTCATCTTCTATTGCTACCAATTTGCCCTTATCGTCCACCTTATCACTCACTTCCCCAGTCTTGACCTCTACTAAAACTAGTTTTATCTCTAGCTGCTCCAATCTCTCCCTTAGTGCTCTATTTTCCTCTTCTTGGTCTTCTACCTTCTTGGCTACCTAAGTATTTCTCACCATCTTGAAACTGCTCACTTCTACCCAAGACTTACTTCTTGCTATGATACCACTATGATGGGGAGAAACTCAAAAATTGACTCAAATTGTGTGTTTGTAATCAATTTGGCTTGCAAGTTCCCTCAAAGGTGATTGTTGAAGGTTTTTCCACTTGTTTAGGTACTGTTTCTTTGATTTCTTTCCTGCTCTATGCTTCATACCAACTCTGAGATCTTCCTACCTTGCTAGTTCTTATTTTCATTCATACTTGCTCTCAAGACTCACAAAAGTGCAACTTTGCTTCTTAGCTCCAAACACCAAAATATCTCACCAAGAGTTGCAGAAAGTCTAGGACATTGTATAACATCCTATTAGGCTCATTTCAACTTGGTTTGGTGATCTATTCAATTTTCTTCTTACCTAATTTGAAGAAAAGCTCAAAACAGGGCTACAAGGAAAGAGCCCCAATTAGCCCTCCAAAACTGCTAAAACGCTTATAACTCCACAAACTGCCAAAAAAATTCATTAAAACCTTGCATATATAGATACCCTTTATGTATTTCTTTCATGTTTGTGCTATGAGGAGGTCTGAAAAGACTGTAAAATTGCTGTCCTATAAATGTGCCTAAAAATAAGGGTTTTCAAGGGTTTTGAGTCTTCAAACACCTTATCACCATTCCAAACTCTTCTTCAGACCACCAAATATTTTGAGAAGGTCTGTACCATCATTATAAAGCCTTCCAAATTCCTTCCCTATAAGAATAAAGACAAACACTTGATGTGAAACCAAGTTTCAAGAGGAAAAGTGCTCAAAAACCATTGTATTCAACACTTTGGCTACTCAAAATGCATTTCCAGCAAAATATTCATTGCAAAATCCTCCCATATGGTCTAAAAGCTCCATCCAAACTTAATTCCACCTTAGGAAACTGAAAGTGAGGTCCACTTGATGGGGGTTTGCAAAGAAGTTTTGTTTTACACCATGAAAATTCACTAGCCGAGCTATTGGAGCTCGCCTAGTAAGCAACAAAAACCATTTTATTTGTCATTTCCATCAAAAAAAAACTTGTATACTCAAGAAGGATATGTACAAAAACTTGACTCTCAGAGGCCATGGAGAAAGAGCCAAATAAAATCAAGTTGCTTCCATTGTTGAAGCCAAACCCTTACTCAATCGAGAATAGGGCTAAAACAAAATAATTTTGATACAATGTTAAAACTTCACACCATCACACAAAACCAGGTGAGAAATATTTAACACAAATTGGCACAACTTCCAAAATGAAAACAGTATAGCCAAATGCTTAGGAAGTACAAACTGCTATAGCATATGGAGCAAAAATGCAAGAAAAGTGACAAATTTCTTAGTTTTTGTATTGAATTCTTCTTGTTTTCGAATACCAACCTGATACAAATTTGTGTGAGGCTTTAAATAGTCACTCAAAACCTAAATCATGCCCAATTATGGACCAATAACCAACTTTTTCTTTATTTTTACAAATTTTCCAAAAATTGTCAAAATGTTGCTTGACAATTTTGACAATTTTTAGTACAATGAGCATTTTTGACTTGTGAGCCCAATAGACTTAACTCTATCATGGGAAATGGTTTACTATAACCAAAAAAACATATTTCAATTCCTAACAAGGCTTTATAAGGCATTTTGACCATTTTTTCACATTTTGCCCATTCTAGGCTTACAAAGCATAAAAGGTCAAAAATTGACCAAAAACTCAAAAAACAACAAAACTAAGACACAAAGGACACTTAAACACACAAAACACACCCTTTGGACATAAAAAAAGTCCATTATTCATTTGGGACCAACATAAGCCATTTCAAACCAAAATTTGATGAAGTGCTCCATGAGCTTCATTAGGTGCCCTTGCACCACCCATTATACATAGGATTTTTGCCACCTAAACGCCACGCCACCTGACACTTCATTGTCCCATGGGCCATATCCCTTCTTTCATGTCAGTGTTCAATGACATGTGTTTTTGGTGGAAGTTATAAATTTTTTTTAGAGATCCTACATTCGGTCCGAAATACACCTTAAGCTGTTGATCTGTGCTCATCCAATGGACGACGATATCCATTGTCAGTTACCTTCCATCACATTATCAATAGGATTTAAATATGAATTAAATTAATTAAATAAATAATTTAAATATGTAATTTCAAAACTTGCATGATATTTCAATTTTTTTTATTGATAATTTTTGTATCGTATTACTTGGAAATAAAATATTATAAATATGCAAGTATAGGTGGTATAGTAAATCCACCAGAGTTCTACCACCATAAAAAACACCCCAAAATCACCACCCCCCCCCAAAAAAAAAACCCTACTACATGCAGAAACCCCAAAATTCCAATTCGACGTACCAAAATTGTTAGCAGACATCCCCTCATACATAAAAAGTTGGGGAGAAAATGGACATGGAACAAAAAGATACAAATAGACAACACCAAAAACCACTGACCATAGCTAGACTAAACTAGAAACGACCTATACTCTAGGTTATAATAGAATTTTGAGAGATGCTTCATTGCTTGGGTAGTCTTGGGTCTTGTCCGCAACTCTCGACCCACCTCTTCCCGTGCCACTTCATGAAGGACCCTTAAAACCTCATTAGATTGCATCAACCTTGCTAACGTTTTGAAGGCGTGCCACCCGCGCCAAGCAAGAGCTCTATATCTTGCCTTCAAATTATCATCAACCCATTGAATGAGTGGTAGCGGTGCCGTCGGGCCAGCCACCCTTGCCTCAGGAACATTGCCCACCTTTAGGACCACACAAGCACACATGCTATCTAGATTTAACAGGTAGTTTGAATCAATTACAAATCTCAGGGAATTTTTTACCTTGTCATCTCGTCCTCAAACTATAAACCCCAAGCGACAATAAATGAATATGTCTCCATGTTTGTCCTGTAGCGATGACCTACATGGACAATATCCTCTCCCAACAATATTTTCACACTCTCGCACAATCACTCATCCTTAAACAAGAACAAACCTTTTAGCCTCCTATTCGTAAATTGTCTGAGAAATGAGACTAATTTCTTATCAATATGGAAGGAGAAATTGGCTTCCATGCTGCTTAAGAAACCCAAGACAATGCTGCAAGTGCATACAATATGATACCAAGAAAATGGCAATCCAAATACACTTTGTGACCCTTTGGCTTCCAATCCACCCAAGATTTAAACACCTCACACTCAATTCTAATTTCTGACATCCAACATCGATGACCATCGGCATTAATCACAAACTCTGCCATCATTCCTCCGCACATACTAATTCAACCGCACAATTCGTCCGCACAAGCCGACATTAAAGCCGCCTAAAGGCTAAATGTTAACCATTCACTTTCAGTGACGTGTGTATCATAAGACAATATCACTGCATATCCATTGTTAGTTCTCATGGGTCCCATTATACATAGGGTTTTTGCCACCCAAATGCCATGTCATTTGACACTTCATCGTACCATGGGCCAAAGCCTTTATTTTGTGTTGGTGTTCAATGAAACGTGTTTTCGATAGAAGTTAGCAAAAAAAATTATCGTTCCCACATTCGGCTCGAAATACACCTTACGCCGTTGATCTATGCTCATCCAATGGATGATGGTATCCATGCTCGAAATTATATATGAAGAATAATAGTATTGAAAATGTTAATAAATTGTTTTTATTTATATTGATTATATTTTACTTTTTAATATGTTGAAAATTATAATGGTAATAAATAGTTTAAATTATTCCCAATATTTATAAATTTATAATAGTCATATTCAAAGTAGTGACTAGAAAGTAATCTGTTTAAATAAAAATGGATTAAAAAGATTTCGAATAAAGAAATATACTTCAAAATAAATATAAAATAAACTAATATATTTATTTATTTATAATTTTAATTATAAATTACAAGCATCATATGATATAAATATTTTAAACGCATTTATGTATAAGATATTAAATATATTTTCATCTTTAAAATCTTACATTTAATTAAATTAAGTTTTATTTAAAAAAATATTTTATTTTATTTAGGAAGTGTATTTTTTAATTCTAGATATTTTTTTTAAAAATAAAAGGGTAAAAACTTTATTGAACATCAGAAAAATGCATTACACAAATAGGCAAAGCCCCAAGGCCCCTAGAGAAAACAACCAAGACAACCACACCTCAACCAGCTTCATTACCATCCATGTCCTCAGTGAAAATCTTCTGCAATTCCTGACAATAGTCCCCAGAGAGATGCTCCCAACCTTCCACTTTCCAATCACTGTCATGATCTGAGGCCCACTTGGCCAAACAATCAGCCCCTCCATTCCATTCCCAAGGAATATGGATAAAGGACACCTGCTCCATTAAGGAGCTAATTTGGAGAATCTGTTGCACAATCCCTGCCAATTGCCACTGAATCCCACTCACCTTCTGCTCAGTCAACAAATTAAGAACAATTTGTGAATCCGACTCACAAATCACCTTCCTACAACCCAACGTCAAAGCCCTCTCCAAAGCATAAAGAATCGCTAAACCCTCCATAAGATTATTAGACTGCCATCCTTTATGAACCGAGAAAAAGAAAACAACCTCCCCCCTGCTGTTCCTGCCAACACCCCCTATTCTAGCCGGGCCTGGGTTACCCCTAGATGAGCCATCAGTGTTAATCTTGATAAACTCCTCCTGAGGGGGTACCCACCTTCCCACCCTTTGTACCTTCTTAATAGCCCGTCTACTTCTTCGGACACAGGCAGAGGTCAGAGAAAGCTCCTGCAATCCAAGCCTACTCACAATATTTGCCTCATCTCTACCCAGCGGGAAGGTCACCTCACACTTAGCTTCCATTGTCTCCCGAATCATAACTATGATCCTATTCCAGACTTGTTGAACAAATGATTTGGCCTCACGGAAAATCCTCCTGTTCCTTTCGAGCCAGATTTGCCACAAGATGAAAATGGGCCCAATATACCAGACAGTTTGGATAAAGGAGGACGGAATAGGAGGTCTACCCAAACTGCTCCAAAATTCCACCAGAGAATCAGCATGGACACAAGGATGCTTCCACACCCCCCACCAATAGTGCCAGATAAGCATAGAGAAAGGGCATCTGAAAAACAGATGAGAGGAATCTTCCTCTCCGTTACCACACAGAACACAGATAGAGGGCCCCAAGAATCCCCGCTTGTGGATATTGTCCCATGTAAGACATCTATTAAAGTCCAAGCAAAGCAATTACACTTCGGCCAAGAAGCATTATTCCATACCTGTTTCCACCAATCCACTTCCCTTCCCTCAAGTCTTCGCCTCATCAATTCCCAGTAACCACTAGCCACAGAAAAGACGCCCTTAGGATTTGGGGACCAAGCTAGCCCATCCCTCCCCTTAAGAGAGCTACAATGTCTATTCGCCAAAATGCCCTGCAGCTCAGCACATTCTTCCTCCATCCCAACCACCGGCCACTCATCAGGATTCTTCCACCTTTCCAAATCCAGCTGACCGCACCTGTAGACCACCTTAAAATCACTCACCCTTGACCATCCTGCATCCAAAAACCTCTGGCCCAGGTTTCCAAGGTTAGGAAACTGATCAAGGATGGGAGGGTAACCATCCCAAGAGTCCTTCCAGAAAAGGACCTCTTCCCCCCTTCTGCAAATCCAGAAAAGCCTTGCCTTAATGAGAGAGGCCCCCCGCTTAAGCGTGTTCCAGATCGAAGAGCCCTTTCCTTCAAGTGGATATCTAGGGATTTCCTCCAACGGGATCCTCTACATATATTTATTGGCCAGAATCCTGGCCCAACTTCGATCCTGCTCAACACACCACCTCCAGTACAGTTTAGCTGCAAGAGCCTCCCCAAAAAGAATAGATTGCCTTAACCCGAGCCCCCCTGCCTGCTTTGGGCTACATACCAAGTCCCAGTTGACCAGACTCCACTTGGAAGCTGAAAGATTTCCTGCCCATAAGAACTGCCTAGCCAGAGAATCCAAGCCTTTCAAGAACCACTTAGGTGCCACCTGAAGCATACATCGATAGGTCGGCAATGCCTGAACCACCGACTGAATCAGTTGAACCCTCCCTGCAAAGGATAACCATCTATGGGTCTAGTGATCAACCTTCGATCGGAATTTATCCAAAATCCCCTGCCACAACTCCCTAGGAGGGTTACCAGGAGAGATAGGGATACCTAAATAGGTCAAAGGTAGGGAGCCAACTTGGAATCTCATAATAACAGCAATCCTCCTTTGGATGTCTTCTGGAGTGTTGAAAAACAGGATAGAAGACTTATCCTCATTAATCCTCTGGCCAGACGCCGCAAGATATACATCCAGGACCTTCCGTAAATTGGAAGCTTCATTGATCCGGGCTAGCCTCATAAGGGTTGTATCATCCACAAAATGCAAGTGAGACTGCGGCTACAGGTCATTACCCCAATTCCAACCTTGGATATTACCCAGGGCCACATTAAGCTTAATCAGCCTCCCCAGACCCTTAGCAAGAAGAATGAATAAATAAGGGGAGAGGGGATCCCCCTAGCGGAGACCTCGAGAGGCCCCGAACAACTCAGTATGATCCCCATTGATAAGCACCGAAAAAGAGGTGGACGTAACACAACTCATCACCCACTGGATCCATTCATCAGCAAAACCAAAAGCCCTAAGGATCTTCTGAAGAAAGGACCACTGAACTCTATCATAAGCCTTGGCCATATCCAGCTTGATAAACATAGCCTTTTCCTTGGAAGTTGCCATAGAGTGGATGGTTTCCATAGCAATGACCACCCCATCTAGAATTTGGAGACCTTCCACAAACCCACTTTGCTCCTCCGAAATAACACTCCCCAGGCACTTCTTCAATCTGTCTGCAATCAATTTAGAGATGATCTTGTAAATCACATTGCAAAGAGAGATGGGGCGGAACTGACCTAACCGGTCGGCCCCTTCACATTTGGGGATTAAAGTAATGAAGGTCGCATTCAAAGCCTTAAGCATCTGCTTATTTCTCTGGGATTCCTGGACTACATCCAATAAATCAAGCTTGATAATATCCCAGAACTCTTGAAAGAAATCCACTGGGAACCCATCCGGTCCAGGAGCCTTCCCTTCCTCATATGGAAGACAATCCTCTCAAGTTCTTCCATCAATATAGGCCCCAGAAGTTGCTCATTCATCTCCCTCGAGACAAGAGAAGGGATGCAGGCAAGAACCAAATTCTCCTCCTCTGTTTCCCCCTGGGAATCTTCCTTAAAGAGGGTCTGGAAAAACTGAAGAGCCTCCCTAGACATCTCCTGCAAGGATAAGTACTGCTCACCTCTATCATTAACCAGAATAGGAATGGAATTTCCGTGTCTCCTTGCTTTCACCGAGTTGAAGAAGAAGGCCGTATTCTTGTCCCCCTCCTTCAACCAATCAATGCGAGCTCTCTGCTTCCAATAAACTTCTTCCCTAGTCTCCCATTCCTCAACCACCTTGACAGCCTTGTCTTCCTCTCTGAGCAAATCCTTCGACAACCCATGCTCTCTGGTTTCCCTGGTGATCTCACTCAACACAATTTGGGCAGCTTTCTTCTCACGAAAGATGTTCCCAAACCCTTGCCGATTCCACTGTTTAAGCTGGCGTTTAACAAATTGCAGCTATTTGGCAAAAGTGAACATGGCAGTGCCAAAGGCCGGCCTGCCTTTCCTCCACCAGTCCGCCACCAGATCCTGTAAAGAGGGGTCCCTAAGCCACATAAGTTGAAATTTGAAAGAAGGCGAGCGGGCAACCCGAGCCGAGGATGAAACCAACTTGATGGGCCAATGATCTGACCCTCTCCAGTCAAGAATCTCAGAAGTTGTGGACCACCCCTCGCCAATCCAAAAACAAGACACTAGAAAGCGATCCAACCGCTCAGCGATCCAATTCTCACCAACTCTCCTATTGTTCCAAGTGAACACGCCATTGCTAGGCTTGATGTCAACCAACTGCAGCCGGGAGATACTATCCTGGAAGAGGACTGAAGACGGTTCCAACCGCATGAGACCCCCTTTCTTCTCACTCAACTCCAGAATGGCATTGAAATCTCCTGCCATAATCCAAGGATGAAAAGGGGCCAACCTTCGCATACCAACAACATGAGACCATAAGTTATGCTTACCCTGAAGATCATTGGGAGCATAGATATTTGAAAAAAAAATGACCTCCCCAGTCTCGAGGCTAGAAAGTGCCCCGGATATCGAGAATCTAGATGCGGCCCACCAGACAGGGTGAAGCCTTAGAGGGTTCCAAAGACAGGCAACTCCTCCAGCGGAACCAGCTGCCCCAACACACTGACATTCGCCACGCCCCCACAGCTTTGGCACAAGACCCATCATACTCTCCACTAACAGTTTAGTTTCTTGCAAGAAAAGGATATCAGGAGCATGATTCCTGATCAAATCCCGAACAACTTTTTGTCTAGGGCCACTGTTCAAGCCCCTTACATTCCATGAGAGTACGATCATTTGGGAGGATTGGAAAAGTGAGAATCCAAGGTCTTTACTGACCCTGACTCAATCAAATTCTCTCCCATCATTTTGATTTTATCCACATCCTTCTTTTTGCCAGCCTTTGAGATTTTTTCTGAGGCACTTTTCTTAAAATCCTTCTGATATAGACCCATATGAACAGAAGCCTTACTAGTCCTAGCTCCACCCGGTTCCAATTTTAGGGCTATCGGGGACCCCTCCCCCCCACCCAAAATCACTTCCGAACTAGGGTTGAGTCCCAGCTTAGCCCCTACAGCTTGCTCCAACTCCATTTGTTGGTCTCCAGTCACTACCATGTCCTGGGAAAAGTCCTCCCTAGCTTTTTCCGGTGCCTCCCCTGAAGCCCCCTGATCCAATGGGGTAAATCCTGGATTCACTTCCTAATGGCTGAGGTCGTCCAGCACTTCAAATCTATTAAAAGTATCCTCCTCCTGTCTCTCCTGAAGGGACCTCTTCTGGCCCTGATTTCTATTCCTTGTCTTCACTGGAACAAACCCCTTAGCCCCCACAACCTCAGTCACCATAGCACTTTTACCTTTATCCGCCCTATCTTGACCCTGAGCCTGATGGTGAGGTTGGGACACCACTGGTTTATATCTAGGGCATTTACGTTGAAGATGACCATACTCATGACACAGTCGACAGCGAAATGGTAGAGTCTCATAGTCTAGCTATTGAACCCATGAGTAAGAGCCCACACACATATCTACAGCATCTGGTAATGGTTTACTGAGATCAATTTCAACACAAATGCGCGCAAAGGTCATTACCTTTCTCCCTAGGGTTTGCGATGAAGATCCCACGGGTTTCCCCAGCAGTGCTGCTAGCATCCTTAACACGTCCTCACGGCAACATTCCACTGGAAGACGTGGTAACCGAACCCATACAGGAACCCTATTTGGGAGCTCCTCCGAAGGGTTAAACCCCGCATGCCAAGGTTTGATGAACAACCCCACCTGATTGTGAAAATATGGGCCTCCTTCAAAAACCCTATTTCGGTCCTCCATACAATTGAAAGTAACCATAAAATAATTGTTCGCTAGTAGCATAATCTCCATTTCCCCATCTGGTGCCCAAGACCTCTGCACCCAGTTTTCCAGGAACTGCAGGGAGACCCTCATTCCCAGAAATTTGCAGTAGAGCGAGTGTTTTGAAAAGTACTCCACATCTTCCGCTATCATCTCTGGAGGAATGACCAGCTTCGGCCTTTCACTGCATCTCTCCAGGCACCCGTTAATCTTTGTAAGATGAGAATTACCATTACTTCCAGTCTCCGGTTCTGAGGAAAAAAGGGTATTGGAAAATGTCCTCATATTCTGAGGTGGGGGTTTAGAGCCCACCGCTGCACGGAAATCCATGGCTGGAGCCCCCTGAGAGGCCTCACCACCAAAACACGACATCGTAACTCAATAAGTTTTCAAGGGCCATGAAGGCCAACCAAAAACTCCAACCCGAAGAAACCCAAGGGAAAACACCGCCCCAACAACTCCCCCTTCCAAGCTCCTCCCAAAAGTACCCCCAAACTGACCCCCCAAACCCCACGGGAGTCCCACCAGGAGCCCACAACCCGTAGCCAACCAGAGCCCTTCCTCCCGCGCCACCACCCCTAACACCCCCGTAGCCAAGCTTCCTCCAACAGCCGACGCCGCAGCTCTTCCCTCCAGCCGCGCCCAGCTCACCGCTTACCCCCGACAACCTTCACTCCCCTCCCCTACAGCACCTGCACCTGAGACCTCCCGCGAGCTAGGGCATCGAAACCCTAGCTCGGCTGCTCGACACCTCCTGCGTGCGCGCCATCTCGTTTAATTCTAGATATTTATTAATCTATAAAATCTATATTAAAATTTAAAAAACTTATATTAAAATATGTAAATCAAATTTCTACAATCTTTAACTTTTTTTTTTTCTTTTTTAATTCTGCTATTCAAAGACTACAAAAAATTGTCCCCAAACTTCAACATGTAAGCTCTCTACCTACAAAGTAGAGGTAAACAAACTATCAAAATAGAAGCAAACAAAATAACCACAAATCTAGCATGATAGTTATGACAGAACTGCAGTAGCCGACTCCTTATAGTTAAAAAATTCAGTATCACTTCCACCTAAATACTAACAAAACTTAAATTTAATCTTCATCCTCTGCCTCGTTCTTAGCAATGTTGAAATAATGTAGCTAATAGAAATTATGGTTTTTCAAATACTTCTTTGTCAAACACTTCAAATATCTTTTAGAAAAGGCTATCTCAAAAGTGACACTGAGTTTGTTCTTTAACTTTAGATAAGAAATTAGAATAGACCCTCTATGTTTGACACTATCTTCTCTCATTTAATTACTGTCCCATATCTAGAATCTTCTAATTCTAACTTGTGTTCAAAATGGAATTTCCCTTTCTCTCTGCTTGAGATTTAATTTAATGAGATTTGACATTTGTTTAAAAGTTTATATCCATACAAATTAATAACTATTTAATCTATTTCAAAACATAATGATTGTGCTAAGTATCCTGCCATGGCAGGAAATAATAATACAAAGAAATAGAAAACATTTTTAAATCCATAAAAGGCGAAATGAAATGAACTCAAATTTGTAAAATTTTCATTAATATGTTACACAAATTTACAATTTTCAACCTCCAAAACTTTAAAGCCAAAATGAGGGAGGTTACAAGGAGATAGCCAAAAAACTAAAACTACTAGGAGCTAGGGCATTGGCACTGGACGATGGACTAGTGGTATCCAAAAAACAAGACAAAAAATGGAACCCTTCATGGGTAACCCTAAGGAACTTGCCCTCCGTCAAAGTAGAATTCTTCAGAGATGAGAAGCTTTGAGAATTCTTCGAGCCATTTGTAGTCTTGAAATTCATCCAGGAGAAACCATTTCAGGAGTAAATCCCTACCAATCCATGCCCATTTCCTATGTCGTGTCAACTTGATGTTGGAGCATCCTCGGTCGATGAGCAATCTCGCATCAACCAAAAATATTTCCTTTCAGTTTTGTTCTTGTTTAGTTCTTTGTGGAGTTTTTTGTGTTCTTACCGGTTGGTACCGGTAGTTGCTTGTTCTTCGTGGTAGTTCTTATTTCGGTTTCCAAACAGTTTCATGTGCTTGATTCTAGATTTTCAATTCATTTGGGTTCTTTCCTGGTCAGTTATCACTTTCATTTGAATGTTTCTAGGTTCTAGGATAGTTCTTGTGCTTACCGGTTGATTTTCCTTCATTATCGGCATGACTATTGGCATGTAGATCTATCTGGGGTCTTGCCCGATGTTCTTTGGTGTGTGGCTGACCTTCCTGCTGAACCGCATCACTTGGTTGTTATTTTCCAAAAATATTTCTTAAATCTTAGGGCCGACCTAATTACACATTTCATTTTTCTGCTTTAGTGAATGTAATCTTATGAGGCCGACCCAGATATGTTTCGGTGGGTATACATATGATATTCTGTAATCATTTGTAGGGGCAGAGAAAGTAGAAATTAGAATAAGGATTGAGATTCACATGTTGTGATCTGGTTGATTCTTATAGTCCCAGTTGGATTGTATCTGGCTTGAAGCCTACATGTAACCAACTAATTGCTGGATGTTCTTTGACGATAATATGACGATTGTCAGAAGTTATAAGGCTTTAATATAAATGTTTATATGAACTTGTTATGTTTTCTTGCTACTTTCGTTGTGTCTCTCTCATTGCATAAGCCGATTGACTCTTTTGAGGGTTTTTACCAGTTATGGCTGCATCAAGTGGTATCAAAGCTGGTTATGGATAGGTTGGTGTAAGAATCATTTGCGAACATTGAGGCATTCCTTGGGGTGGATAGATCGTTAATTGGAGGCAGGCTGCGCATGTGTTCAATAGATCGTTGAGAGGAGGCAATTGAAACTGGTAGTCAAATCGCCGAGTTGACGCAGTTCATCGGAGTGGAAGAAGAGATGCCACTGAGGAGGACAAACCCCTGGAGGGTAGAGTAGATGATGGAGACTTCAAGAATGAAGTAAGGAATGAAATCCAAAATGCTTTGGCTAGTTTGTGAAGAAATCCCGATTTTGAGGATGAATATGAGGAAGCCAGTGAAGAGCTTGAGGAAGCTGAAGGGCCAAAAGATGAAAGAGAGGAAAGATTCCTGAGAGCAGTAGCATAGGCGAGTAAAGTTCATATAGTTGAGGTTTCCAACTTTTTTGAAATATTGAACTCGGAGGATCTGATCGATTGGATCAGAGAGTTGGAGGACTAATTTGAGTTTGAGGATGTCAAGGACCCGCAGAGAGTTCGGTTGGCACATACCAAGTTGAAAGGGCATGCTTCCTTGTGGTGGAAAAATTTGCAGAAAGACAAAGTGGAGAATGGTGAATTGAAGATCACCCAGTGGAGACAGATGGTTGCAAGATTGAAGGCCAAGTTCATACCGAGGGACTATGAACTATAATTGTTTAAGAAGTTGTAGAACCTGAAACAAAGAAATATGACTGTGAAGGAATATACTGAGGAATTATACAAGGTGGTGATCAGATCTGGACATACCAAGATGGACATAAAAAAGGTGGCGAGGTGCATCAATGGACTTTATTTTAACATTCAAGATGAGATTAGTATGTTGAATGTATCCATAGTTGAAGAAGCTTACTAGTATGCTTTGAAGGTGGAGGAGAAGGTGAGAAGAAGGCAACCATATAAGGGAAAGGAGAAATTCAAGATGAATGATAGTATGAAGAAACTGGTTGAAGAAGAGGAGTCAAAACCTAAGTGGAGTAAAGAACCAAGACATAAGACACCGAGGAAAGGTAGAAGCAGTACTAGTAGAGAATTTCTTGGCAAATTTTTCAAGTGTGGAGAAATCAGACACATATTCTATGATTGTAAGCTAGGAATGACAAGAAGTTGTGTGGCAAGTGAGGAACTAGAAGGTGATGGTACCGGATCTGACTGTGAACTAGAGCACTTGGAGAATCCCTTATGTTCAGAAGAAAGGATACTGGATCTACTCAGAAGAAGAGTCTTTTATGGACTATGTGCAAATCAGGTGGTAAGTTTTGCAAGGTCATTGTAGATAGTGGAAGTACTGATAATTTAGTATCTAAGGAGATGGTTGTGAAGCTTGGGTTGAAGAGGCTTAAGTATCTTTGTCCTCATGAGGTGAGTTGGTTACAAGATGATCAGAAGATAGAGATAAGGGAGTAGTGTTTGGTGAGTTTCAATACTTGGCCTCTCAAAGATGAAGTTTTATGTGATATTGAGTCTATGAGTGTTTGCCATTTCTTGTTGGGAAAACCTTGGCAGTATGATAGAGGAGCTATTTATGACTATAGAAGAAGCCTAGTTACTATTGAAAAGGATGGACAAAATTTCACATTGATTTCTTTGAAGGAGAAAGAGAAGGAGGTGAAGAGCCTGAGTCCTAGGAGAAGTTGTAATATTGAGAAACTAGTGGTAGAGGTTATACCAGAAGGTTTAATAGAACCAGTTGTAGAGGTCATACCAGAGGTTTTGAAGAAAGATCTGATAGAACTAGTTACAGAGGTTACATCGGAGGGTGACATGAGCCTGCAGAAGGATCTGATGGATGAACCTGATGGTCTGATGGAACCAATCGATAGAGAGTTGATGGTGAAAAACTGGATGAAGTCTTGTGGCAAAACCAAATCAGAGTTGCTAAAATAGAGACAATGTGCAGATCTGAAGAAAAGGAAGAGAAACAGAGAGAGTTAGAAGTTAGAGAAGCCGGTTGAGGCACTGGAAGAGCTAAAGCAGAGATTGGCAGATAAAGAAGATGTTTGGATCAGAAATGAGCATGTGATCTTCATTTCGAATCCTTTTAGATTTTCATGAGGTTCCTCTCATGGAACATCTTTTTCTACTTGGGTTGTCTGATGTAGGCACATCCCCGGTTTATGAGCAATCTCGCATCAACCAAAAATATTTCCTTTCAGTTTTGTTCTTGTTTAGTTCTTTGTGTAGTTTTCTGTGTTCTTATTGGTTGGTACCGATAGTTGCTTGTTATTCATGATAGTTCTTATTTTTGGTTTCCAGACAGTTTCATGTGCTTGATTCCAAATTTTTAGTTCATTTGGGTTCTTTCCTGGTTAGTTATCTCTTCCGGTTGACTGTTTCTGGGTTTCAGGACAATTCTTGTGCTTACCGGTTGGTTTTCCTTCATTACCGATGCAATTCTTGGGGTGTGGATCTATCTTGGGTCTTGCCTGATGTTCTTTGGCATGTGGCCGACTGTCTTGCTGAACCGCATCACTTGGTTGTTATTTTCCAGATAGATTTATTAAATCTTAGGGTCGACTTAATTAAACGTTTCATTTTCCTACTTTGGTGAATGTAATCTTATGAGGCCGACCCGTATATGTTCCGATGGGTATAAATATGATGTTTTGTAATCATTTGTAGGGATAGATAAAGTAGAAATTAGAATAAGGATTGAGATTTGCATGTTATGATCCGGTTGATTCATAAAGTCTCGATTGGATTGTATCTGGCTTGAAGCCTGCATGTAACCGATTAATTACCGGATGTTTTTTGATGATAATATGATGATTGTCGGATCATTGCTGGAAGTTATAAGGCTTTAATATGACCTGTTTATGTGAACTTGTTATGTTTTCTTGCTACTTTCATTGTGTCTCTCTCGCTGCATAAGCCGGTTGACTATTTTGAGGGTTTTTACCGGTTATGGCTGCATCACAACTGCTCAGCATTCAAGTTCCAAAGAAAAGGTTGCCTGACCATATTTTGGTCAGGGAGGAGAAGCTTGGGTAAATCACTCGCCCAAGGGATCCCCACCCCTACTTCTGCAAAGATGACAATAGTAACGTCATCCCCAAGGAATTCTTCTTTGAACACTCTCCTTAACAGCATCAACATATCCACCTTTTCTCCTTCGAAGTCCAGAAAATACGACAAGAACCGGGATGTAATATTCGTGTTAACACGGTATCGATTATCATTTCTCAAAAACTCTCAGCCCAACACCATCCTCACAACCTTGTTAGTGAACATCCCAATCTCCTTACAAACTGATTGGAGGGTTGGGTCTTTGACGTAGCCCAAAAAGGCCCTTTGGTTCTCCTCAGATGTGCTTCTCAACCAGATAGGAGTATCCATCTTCAAAAATTTGAATACCAAATTATATAGCCTAAAGACCTAAACTAGAGGCAATATTTCAACTACCGTTAGCTCCGACAATTTATCTACCAAAGGCGAATTGAAGAAGAAAGAAGCAGAAATCGTCAATAAATAGCTCTTGATACTAGAAATTCCTTGACCAACCATATTAATTCCTTTGTCCTTTACAAATTTATAAATCTTTTGTATCTCTCAGTAAATCTTTCTCATAAATGCGCGAGTGTACAAAATTGGAAACAACCGTAAACCACTACTAATTACCAGATTGGAAGTTGTGTGTGCTGAGTGGATCACAATTAGAGAATGTCAGTGACAAGACATTAATAAATGTTGATACTCGATTAAATTTGATACGTGTCTACCGTTTCCAATTCCATTCCAGAGACTTTCTGGAGAACTACGTTCTCTTCATAAATTTGGGCTGAAATAAAACTTTAGCCATTGATCTATGATCATCGAATGGTTTTAAATCATTGATGGATTTTTAGGCACGTGTGACATGTTGATGAGGTCGCACTTATCGATACATCGTGCAGAGTCTAAACTCAACGCGATGTTGCATTAATGAGATGACGAAATGGCTATTAATAGATAAGAAAAATGGCAATGAATTTATGAAATCGCCAATAAAATATTAATTTTTCCATAAATAACGAAATATTAGCAAACAAAATTAAATATTTTCAAATGGTAGATAAAAATCACCAATACACTTAATTTTTTTTTTCCTTTCGAGTATAACTTTTTGCCCATAGACATATTTTTTTCTTTAAACGAGAAACATTCACCTCTGACATTATATATTTTCCCCACACAATAATGAATAATTCGTTAGGATTTTATGGAATTTTAATACCCTAAAAAAAATAGCCAACACAAATTAATTTTTTTTCCAAATTTGAAAAACATTTCGCCATCAATATGAAATTTCCCCCCCCTCCCCCCCCCCACGAAAATAATGTCTGATTCACCAAGATTTTACACTCCTGCCTAGGGGGTGGTTTCTTAAAGTTATTCATGGCGACCATACCCATTTTGGATTGCAACCGACAACTCACCCTTTTCGAAGAACTTCTTCATATAAGATTTGTATTCTCCATTGCTTCGCCTCTCCACATGTTCACCTTCATTTTTTAACCCAGCATTCTCAGCAATAAACTTCAGAGAAACCTAAAAGGTAATGCTCCCAACAGCAACCACACCATTTTTTCAAGAGTTACAAAATCTTGCAGATAAAGCTCTGTTATACCCATACCCCCTCATAACAAAAAAATAAGGAATTAATTATATACTTTACTCATAAATGTCCAAAAAATTTATAAACTTTATGTCATAATTAATCATATTTTACTTTATGACATGTACATAAATATAACCATATAACTTTAGAAATAAAATTTAAAACCTCTTTTTCTTAACTATGTTACTAAGGAATCTTTCTTTATTTGTGCATTTTCATTTCATTTGTTAATTTCAAGCACTACAACGAAAAATGAACTATGGTGCCAATTGATAAAGCCTACATCCACACCTACAAAACAAACAATACATTATTAAATCAGATTTAGTGCTAGCTGTTCTACCAACTTTGTGAGCCCAACAATAGAAACAATAGAATATCATATAAGGAGTTTAAGAATAATATCTTTCCATGAGTTTGCATTGTTATCTCTCTTCTAAGTAAGTGAAGAAATTAATTAAAAACATAATAGGGGTTAAACTATAGACATATTAAGTTCCGTGTGAAGAAATTAATTGAAAACATAATAAGGCTTAAACTATAAACATATCAAGTTCCATTCATACTTTGCAATATTTTCTTTTAATAAGATTATGTTGAGGATAACCATTGAGGTTTTATAAGAATTATATGAGCTTCTTAATGATTACAACATGGCCTACTTTTTAAGTAATAATTATGTATTGTTATATATTTCTAATTTCATCTCATATATAACCTTGGAGAACTTCTCACTTGGTTTAATTGATTTAAACAGGGAGGCATGGGCTCTCCAGTGCATTCGTTCATTCTTTCCATTACTTGATATTAAGTGTAACCTATCATTTCTTTTTTCAATCTTACTCATCCTGATGCGATGGATCATAGAACACATGATTTAAAACATTGATGAAACAATTGATCACACAATCAAATTCAAAAATTATAAAGATAAGATGAATTATCTTAATGTTGAAGATTACAATTTCAAGAGCCAACAAATTAGCGTTATTATTTGGGGAAACAAAGACCTCATAATAAACTTGCGAAGAAAATGCAGGAATAAAAATAAATCAGCGAATAGTAAGAAAGAGTGATATAGAAAGGATGAAGTACATGCAGTTTGTAGTGAAGGAGACGTTGAAGTTATATATATAGAGATTTATGGGTGAGAATGTTAATATTGTGAAAAGAAAAGAATTTTAATATTTTGAAAGGTATAGTTCTGATCAGGAAGGAAACGATGAACCTTCTTTTGGCTTAGCTCATACATTACTTTGTGTGGAGTATGGAAGTTGAGTTGGATATGATCGAACAGTTGGAAGCCACCATGCCAAAGGTGTTGAATGTATAGATCTTCATCATTTAAGGCTCGTCATCTACCTCCTCATGAGATTTCATATATGTTCCCTATTCATTTACAAGGTCTACATTTATGAATCGTGTGTCGATGAGCTCCCACGTACACGTATTGACGTCCTCGAGTAAGTATATGAATATAATATGGGCTTGAAATACAAATATATTTCATGTTTTCTATATTTCTATGACCCATCTAAGGAATACATAGATAGTCTTTAGATGGTCATGAAAGTATAAAAAATATTTAAATTCTGAAATATTAGAACTACTTAATTTAAATTTTGATGGAGAGTACATTCTTAAGATGATAAGAGTTGATTTGTTTAGAAATTGAAATATTAGAATAATGCATTATTTAATTTAAATGCAGACGATGAGTATATTCTTAAGATGTTAAGAGTTGATTTGTCAATACTTAAAAAATATAAGATTTTGTGTCTAAGTTGAAAGAATATGTGAATCGCTTATATTAAGAAAAAATTTAATCATATAAAATAGAATATTTCTGTTATAATAATTCTATATCATGATGTAAATTTTGTGCAAGTGGTGATGCTACTTATTAATCGATGATTTTGTGTTGTGCTTGTTTGTTAGACA
The DNA here is from genome assembly GCF_030272615.1 of Cryptomeria japonica. Classification (NCBI taxonomy): domain Eukaryota; kingdom Viridiplantae; phylum Streptophyta; class Pinopsida; order Cupressales; family Cupressaceae; genus Cryptomeria; species Cryptomeria japonica. Next base: position 588,363,996 of record NC_081408.1, on the reverse strand, counting down.
CTTCAATTCATTATTAGATAAGCTAAACTAATTTAGATGAATATGAGATGGGTGAAATATCTTAAGGTTATTATTTTATAGTTAAGCATCAAGTTGAAAATACTTGTAAGGTTGTAAATGTAATTAACAAGATGCACGAGTTCTCTTATACATATACTATTAAGTTAGTGGACATTGATCTGGCAAAAGATTTGTGTGAAATAGATTTAAAATTTATCAATGTTTGGAGCCATGAGCCAAAACTAAATGCCCATTTAGTCTATTTTGTGTAGGAGGTGTATTTATTATAGATAAAAATGATGCATCCTATAGAGTTTGAAAAAATAAAGCTACCTTATTTTGTGAATTACATAGTGGTATACTTAGAGGCTATTTTAGCATAGAAAAGACATATGCCATATTGAATGAGAACTATTATTGACCCAACATATGCATGTATGTATGTGGATTAGTTTAACAATGTAGAACACACTAAGAAATAAAAGAAGTGTAAAATGCTATATCGTATCAACCATTGCACATGCCAAAGGATAAGTGAATACATTTTGTGATTGTTAATAAAAAGACTAACATTGCACATTTAATTCCTTGCAAAAATACTAATGGTTAATTAAGGATGGAAAATATGTTATTTAATGCTCTATAGTATAGTAAAATGGATTGTAATAGAGTATTACATTAGATGAAGAAGCAAAATTTGTAGCCTCTTTTGGTGGATTCCATTAAAGAGTTGAGTACACAACCTAATTATGATTTCATATACCATTTAGAAATATACAAACATATAAAGTTATAAATGATAGTCTTGACAAGTTGCTCGCATATCTATTAGGATAGAAGACTACATAATGGGACTCTATTTTGGTAGAATTTTCTTTTTAATAGATTAATTAATTGATGCAGGAACATCCTTAGTGAATCGGAAATCCTCATCAACCAAAAATATTTCATTTTCTTGCATAGTTCAAATTTTGTCTTCGGTTGGATTTTGTTTGTAATAAAGTCAAATATTTTTATAAATATTTTGGCAAGCTTATGTAATAGACCTTATTTTATATTTTGATGCATTTTTTGGTGGAATTTAATTTTCAAAATTATCAAAATTATCAAGATGGGTATTGGGTTTTGGTGGACCCCACATACACTTCAGTGGGAGGCATTTAATGTGTATTTTATTTTTTTGGGAATTTAATGCATATGATAAGGCATCTTTTTTAATTTTGTCTTCAATGTGAAGTTTCTAGATTTTTTCTAACTTCGAAATCAACTTGGTGAGTTCGTGGCACAAATTGGACAACTAATTTGGGAAAACTGCAAGAGGTGGTGTAAGAGCACTAAATGGAGATTCTTATGAAAATTACAATTCAAACTCAAATGCATTACTTTGGATGGAAGATTAACATGTTTTTACTCCCATCTCTTCCCAATGCTCAAACATCTTAGGTATGGTGTGAAGATGAACTTCCCTTACTGGATTTTATCCTCCTTTTCCTATGCTATCATTGTTGTTAAATACAAGGATTCTCTCCTCTTGGGCTAGAGGTTAAATTTGAGACTCTATAATTTTCACTTGGCTATGACAACTTCTAGCGAGCCCTCCACTAACCCCTCTGGTCCTCTCCCTAACCTCACTATAGTTGTGGAACTTTCTAAAATACCAGATAATAAGGATGCCCCTAATTCTAAAGGGACCCATATTCAGATTAACCCAAGCTGATTTGCTAAAAATAAGAACCCCATTTCCCCCCTAAAGTAACTATTGCCAAAAAGATTGAGGTATAAGAAATTTATTTCAAGGAATTTTCTTCTTCTTGGTCCATGAGCTTTGAGTGGATACCAGATAACCCTAATGTGAACTTTTCTTACCCCTTCAATGGCTTCTTTCAGTTCCCCCCCTCCCTCCCTTGTAAACTCCCCATTAGAGTGGGATTACAAAGACTTAGTAGAAAATATTAATGAAATATGTGAAGCCTACAATAGACAAGAAGCCATTACCCGCTAGCTCCTCACCCAACCTAATGTTGCTAAGATGAAAATTAACAAATTGGAGGCATTGGTTGAGGTAGACACTAGGGCCTCCAATTGGGAAATGAAGAAAAAGATGAAAGAGTCTTGACGGCGATCAATGAGCTAACAAAAAAGTATGAATAATGGGAAGTGATAGAGGAGGAAGTTAAGGCTCTTTGTGAAAATGTGGATCAAAGGGATGGTAGGAAGGACATGGCCAATGCCATTGCAGAGCTTCAGGGAAGCTAGGAGACTCTCAAGAGGAAGCTGGATGAGATGGTGGTCCTCAATGCTAGAATTTGTTTTGCTTCTCTACAAGTCATTCAACAAGAGATTCATAGAAGGTATGTGAAGAAGAAGCACCATATGGAATTATCGTTTGTCATTGCAAATTAGAGCATACTATTTTATGGTCAAGGCAACTCTTGAGTCCCCAACTATCTCCTTGAGTTAAGACTCTAGTTCAAAAGATTATCTTTCTCTAAGAAGGTGAAAGTGCTTATCCAGGATTGGCAAGATTACAAGACCCCCACTAGGTAGACCATTGGTTTGTGTCTTCAGTGGGTGGTTATGGTTCTTTTTTGGGTTCTTTTAATGTCTATTTCTATTCTCAATTATTAATTGGTTTTGTTGATTAGTTGGTTTTGGTTCTTTTTCCTTAGTTGGTTTTTTGTTTGGGTGTTATCACCCCTCGTGAGACACCTAGTTTTTGTCTTTATGGATGGTATGTAAGGGTTTGACACTCTTCTATTTTTTCAATTAGAAAAAAAATTGGCGTACCATTCCTGGGAGCCTAATTTTAGTCAAATGAAATGTTGGATTTGAATTTTGAAGACATATTTTGTAGGTAAAGTGTGGGAGAGATAAGGAGAAAGAGAAAAACAAGTTTTGAGGATATTTTGGCTGTATTATCAGATTTGATCACTTGAATGTGAATCCAATAGGATTGATACATTGTAATTAGTTATTGGGTGAAATTTCAATAAAAAATCTCCATGTTTATTTGCATATTCTTGGTGTTCCTGATGATTTAAGTTTGTTTTTATTAATAAGATTTGAATAAGTTTTTGGAGTTAAAAATATCATGTTTCTTTAAGGGAGACTCCCCCTTTACATCAGTAGTATCACATTAGGTTATCGTGAGAGTGAAAATAGATTGCCAAATGTGAGGTAGTTTGCACCAAGACTTGTGTGTTGTAAGTGCTGTGAAAATTCTTCCAAGAATCTAGGTGGAGGTGGAAACCCTCCTTATATTTCCCGTAGAAGTAAATTAAGAGCATTAAGAAGGCAATTGGAATATTTTCAAGAAGAGATATGTAGCTGTGTTTCATAGAGAAGAGGTCAAGTTGAAAGTGGAGATGAATCTTCAAACATTTCTAGTCAATCCAGTAAATCAAGTGAAGAAGAAAATGTTGTCGAAAACACATGTGATCATTTAATTGTTTCATTATCAAGGATTGGTAAGAAGCCCAAAATGGAAGTTTCAAAATTTAGTGGAATCTTAAATCTAGAAGAGCTCATAGATTGGATAAATGAAATGGTGGAATTATTTGAGTTTGAAGAAATTTAAGACCTAGATAGAGTAAAATATGCAAGGAAAAAATTGAAAGGACATGCTAGTATTTGGTGGAGAGAAATTCAATTAATAAGAGTAAGGAGAGGAAAAGGTAAAATTTGAAAATGGGGTAAATGGAAGAAAAATTGAAAAGGAAATTTCTTTCAACAAATTCTTAACTTGATTTGCTTAAGAAAATGCAAAGTTTGAAACAAGGATCTGGAACTACAAAGAGTACATTGGAGAATTCTACAAAGTCCTGATTAGAACTGGTCATGCTGAAGCAAATAAGGAGAAGGTAGCTCATTACATCAATGGATTGTATCCTCACATACAAGAGGAATTGGAATTAGTAAAAAAGTATAAAATAGAGGATGCATACCAATTTGCATTGAAGGTGGAAAAAAGATTGAACAAAATATTTGAGAACAAGAAAAGAGGAAGAGGTCGTGGTGGAAGAAGTGGAGGAAGATCTTATGGAAGTAAAAATGAAGATAAAAGTCATATAAATGAAGACCATGGTAGTAGAAAAAATAAAAAAAATTGATGATTCATACTGTAACCCCACAGAGTAAAATTTAAGAGAAAGAGGAAGATTGGGTAGAAGATTTAGAATAAGTGGATTCCATGGAATGTGTTTTAAATATGGAGAAGAGGATCATAGAGCTCATGAATTCCCTCATTAAGAAGGAATAACAAATAGAAGGACTGAAGATAATGTAAGGGGAAAATATAAATGAAGAAGATGCAAGTTCATCAGATTTTGAAGAAGAAAAAATAGGTGGAACTTTTAAGACAAGGAGAGCCTTGTTGACTGAGGACAATGAAGTAGTTAAAAAAAAAGACTTTGTTTAAAAATGAGATGCAAAAGTGAAGGGAAGGTATGTAGTGTTATCATAGATAGTGGAAGTAGTGACAACCTTGTATATAAAGAAATGGTAATAAAATTACAACTAGAAAGAAGGCACCCACATTCATATAGGATTGCATGGATTTATAAGGATTAAAAAAATTTGATCAATGAAAAATGTTTGGTATAAAATAGGAGGTTAAAGTGATGAAATTTTATGTAATATTATACCTGTGAATTCTTGTCATGTTTTGTTAGGAAGGGCTTGCCAATTTGATAGGAAGGGTATGGATGATGATTATGCCAACATGTATACATTAACAAAGGATGGAGTAAGACACAAATTGAATCCATTGAAAAAGGAGATGGGTAAGTCTTACACCAATGAAAGGGTTTGTTTAGTTGACATTTTAGAAGTTATGAAGCATGGAGAGTTTTTTATTTATTTGATTCCAAGGACTAACTATGAAGATGTGGAAGATGTTCTTATGGAAGTTGTAGATTTCTTGCATGAGTTTCAAGATATTGTTTCTAATAATGCACTAGAAGGATTACCACTAGTGAGAAATATAAGTTATTAGATTGATTTGATAACAAGAGAAAGTTTTCCAAACAAGGAAGCCTATAAAATGTTTGTTACAGACAATAAAGAGTTGAATAGACAAGTTTTATATTTGTTGAAGAAATGTTTGATTAGAGAAAGTTTGAGTCTTTGTGCCATGCCTGCAATGTTGTCACCAAAGAAGAATGGAGAATGAAAAATGTGCATGGATTCTAGAGCTATAAACAAAATTACTATTAAATTTTATTACCTAGAATGAATGATACCATGGATTGCTTGAGTGGAGCCGAGTGCTTCACCAAAATTAATTTGAAGAGTGTTTATCATCAGATTTGAATCAAAGAGGAAGATGAATGGTTTTTTTTTTTTAAGACTAAGGAAGGTTTGTATGAATGGTTAGTCATGCCTTTTGGACTAACTAATGCACCTAGTATGTTTATGAGACTGATGAATGAGGTTTTGAAAGAGTTTTTGGAAAAAATTGTAATTGTTTATCTTAATGATATTTTGATCTTTAGTAAGACATTAGAAGAGAATTTGATGCATATTAGACTTGTTTTTGAAAATATTAAGGATGAGAAGTTTCTTATTGACCTCAAGAAGCATAGCTTTCTGAAGAGATAATTGGTTTATCTAGGTTTTATTGTTTTGTGAGATGGTATCAAGATGGACCTAGAAAAGGTGAAAGCTATCATAGAATGACCTACAGATAGAAGTATAACCAAGGTGATATCCTTTCATGGAGTACCAAGTTTTTATAGAAAGTTTATTAAGGGTTTTAGGAGTATTTATGCACCACTAACTAAGACTAAGAGAGTGGACAAGAAAGAGTTCAAATGGACTACATGAGCACTGCAGAGTTTTGATTCATTGAAGACTATAGTGAAATAGAAACTTCTTTTAACACTTTAGATTTCAAAAGGGTATTTAAAGTTGATTGTGATGCAAGTGGTAATACCATTGGAGTTTTTTTAAGTCAAGAAGATAAAACCATTTCTTACTTTCATGTTTAACAAAATATCATGAAAGTGAATTTTGGGGAAAAATAATAGGCACACAGTTGAACATTCCAAAATCTAATTTAGAGGAGGACATAACAATAATTTTGGATAGCAGGGTGAGTAGGAGCACAAGGAACAAGTAGTATTTTGAATATTTGGTAAAATGGCTTGGAAGACCTATAGAGGAATCATCTTGGTTATCAGAAGTTGAGGTTAATTGTCTTGGTTATCCTCTTGAGAAATGACAAATTTACTTTTCTTTTTACCATGGGTGATTGATGCAGGAGCATCCTTGGTGAATTGACAATCCTCATCAACCAGAAATATTTTATTTTCTTGCATGGTTCAAATTTTGTCTTAAGTTGGATTTTGTTTGTAATAAAGCCAAATATTTTGGCAAGGCTATGTAATAGACCTTATTTTATTTTTTGATACATTTTTGGTGGCATCTAATTTTTAAAATTCTCAAATGTGCCAACATGGGTGTTGGGTTTTGGTGGACCCCATATACACATCAATGGGAGCCAAATAAGGTGGATTTCAAATTTTATGGAGTTAATTCATATGAAAAAGAATCATCTTCAATTTTGGCAAGCGTGGAGTTTCTTTTTTTGTCTAACTTAGAAGTCAACTTGGTGAGTTGTGGTGGCACAAAAAGGAAAACTAAATTTTGGCAAACTATAAGAGGTGGTGTAAGAGCACTAAATGGAGATGGTTATGGAAATTAAAATTAAAATGAGGAGTGAAACCAAGTTTGGTGTACCATTCATAGGAGCCTAATTTTAGTCAAATTTTGTTTGGTGTGACATTTACATGTTGGATTTGAATTTTGAAGACACAATTTTGTAAGTAGAGTGCGAGAGAGTTAAGGTGGAAGAGAAAAATTAGTTTTGAAGACATTTTTTCTGTAGTATCATCTTCTTGTAGGTCTATTATCAGATTAAGATTAGATTTGAGCACTTGAATGTGAAGCTAATCTAGACTTGGTACATTGTAATCAGTTGTTGTTTGAAATTTCAATAAAAAATTGCCATGTTTGTTTGCATATTCTTGATGTTCATAATACATTGAGTTTTTTTTTTTATAAATCAGATTTGAATAAGTTTGTTGAGGTGAATTTTTTTTATTTCTTTAGAGGGAGAGTCTCCTTTACCCCATTAATTAACCTATTTATATTTACATCACTTAGAGATATTAGTAGCTTGTTGAATGTAGTACTTGTGATAACTACCTAAACAAAAAATCTGACCAAACAAAGGAGCTCACATACTTGAATAAAAAATAAACGTGAGGAGAGAGGTTCAAGGCATAAATTATCGATAGATGAATGTCAAAGAGAAAAATCAGACTTCGAAGGCAACCTAGTCATGATGCACTTGAGAAAGTCGTCGTTCCAAATTTAAAAAGTCCATGTGAAATTTAGTTTATATTTATACAACATACACTATGAATCTAGTCACTCGAAGGTTTAGATATCTTTAGTATTCAATGTATGTAATTTATTTTCATACCCTGTGCTAAATGAATTGGACATTATGGGGGATATTAAATTGCAAAAGACAAACACCTAAAAAGTTATAAGAAGACATTTTATAAATGTTGGTTTTGAACATAAATTAAAATGAAGACATTAAGATGTGTGAACAAAAACTAATATCTGATTCAATGAAACTATAAAGTACATAAGCTGGATTCATATATATCTAAATTTAAAGTATCATTAAGATGTGAGAAAAAAAACTAGTATCTAATTCAATGAAATTATAAAATGAAATTATAAAGTACATGAAGTAGATTCAATGGAATGAAGATGAATTAACTAATTGAATTTGTGACTATATTAATTCTTAAATAAATTGTATTTTATCATTATTATCATCATATATAGGTAGTTAGATTATCTTAGAGACTATAGTTAGGTATTTAATTTAGACTACTTAATAATCAAGATGTAATAAGAGTTAGCGTCTAGTTATTTTCAGTTCTTATTGAAAACTATTAGAGATACCCCAATTGAAATGGATTAGGAAGTTTTCCTAATCAAAATCAAATTTTATTATCAAATATTTGTAACGTATTGTATTGTGTAAATTGTTTCATTACAAATGGTATCAAAATAGGAGGCCAAATGTAACGCTAAGTAGGAGGCAAAATGTAATGCTATCTCGTCAATGATGAGACTGATGTGTAGTGCCCTTGTTTAGTAACCTCTTCACTTTCCCTAGCGAAGATGTACAGTGATCTGGATCTATGGCTAGTGGCAGAGCACCATGGTCTTCTATCTTAATACATTCAAGAGAATGAAGATTAGATGAAAACATTCAAATCGAATGCCAATTTAGATTTTAATCTCCCATTTTCTTGAAACAGCAAAATCCAGTGATGTGGAAAGTTTGAGAGGGAATTTGTTCGTATATGCCATCTTTCCTATTCATTTCAAGGGAACATTCAAGCTCTAGTTTGATGCAACAAAAGTGTTACTGAACAATATGAGCTCAGCTAACTGATTCTTTTGAAAAAACTCGCCTCTTCCTCCTTCATCTGGTTCGTGACTTTCAGATATACAGAAGGGAAAACAAGAAGAAAAGAATACAGTGATGAAGGAAGAATCAATGCGCTAGTAGCAACTAATGGATTCAATGCTCTTGACAGCAACACCTGATTAGAGGGTGGGGTAGCTTTTCAAATATGGGGGACATATTTTCCATCATTCCCTGTTTTGGCTACAGGAGGGCTACTGCCTTGGGTGGTTGAAGATTTGTTCCACTTGCAAGTTTGAACCTGGTTAAAGGGATATTTCTAGTGAAGTTGGTGCGGTCATCGACAAGTATCAAATGTGTGTACAATGGCACGAGTTTGAATCTGGAGATCGACTATCCTGCTGCCTTCAAGAATGCGATGGTATTCCATGAAGAAGAAATTGAAGATGCCTTGCTCCTAAAAGCTGGTGAACTATTTAGGGCCTTGAGGATTTTGTTAAAACACTCTCATCCAGAGTCTGTTAAGTGGAATTTTTATAAATCCAATTTTACCCTCGTTTGTGATGAGGGACTAAGTGTTGATGATAGTGATGTGGCCTTCATCGAAGAAGGGAGGAACTCATCCCCGACTTCTTCTTCCAGTGGCGGTTGAGACCTTTGGCTCCTCTTTTTTCTATATGCGTCTTTTGGGTTATGAGTTTTGGTCCCTTTGCAGTTACTGGGGTGCACTGCTCTGCTGGTTGTAGTCTGGTTACAATAGGGGGACAGCGGCTGCAATAGTTCTGTCGAGTCTCACAATTATTTTGTGTCTATTTTGCAATTTTTCTGTTTCATAACATGAAAGTTATGAATCGTATGACATCGTGGTTTTGAAGTTAGATTAACCGCGTCTCTGCTCTACTTTAGTTATTTGAATTTTGTGAGGGGTGGCTTTTTTTTAGTGGTGCAAAAGGTGGTGCCTTTTCTTGTTCTATTTTGGGCTTTGGTGTAGGCGTTATGGTTCAGGCCCTTCAAGGGTTTTGGGTGGCATTTTTGACTAGAATTTTGGATGACAAATGAATATGTTCATATCTTCATCAATAGGAATTTGATTTTGTTATATTCCTGATTCTTGACTTTCAAGTCTGTCAATTTTTCACGGGTTGTGTTGCCTTGGGCATATCTTTTATGGAGATGCTTTGTTTTGAGGCCTTCAATGGTCATTGGGTGGTGCTTCTGGTTAGATTTTTGTGGTGCTCCTACCGGGTCGAGATGGTTATGCTTGATTCTTTATCGATCTGGCTCTCCTTTTTTTATGTAATCTAGGCATTTGAAGCTCAAAGTTTGGCAATATGTGGCCTATTAGTTATTAGTTGTTTGTATACTTCTGAGTATTTTGTAGTATATTATGTGAGCTGTCTTTATGGACTTATTACTCCATTTTCTGCCATACTTGGATCTATTCACTCCTTTGCAACTGTTCTCTCTCTTTATATCACTATATTATAGGTCTTGCTTCTTTATGAAAAAAAGGATTAGAGGTTATTTTGGAAAGCAAATATCTTTCTAATTTTTAAAATTTTTATTTTAATTTTTAAAGTGTTGTATTGATTCTACTATAATATAAAGTTGATGGAAATCAAAGTAGATTTCAAAGAATTATAATATATTAAATAATACATTAAAGTCTCCAACCAATTCAATCATATGGCTAAAAATCAATGAAATACATATTTTTTTTTAGCTCTAAAAGACTTATCAACACTACTACAATATTGATATGAGGTCATTTGGAGATAAAATCAAAGACTTTTTATAAAATTAGAGTTTCCACCAAATTCATTTCCAAGATTAGAAATCAATGAATTGAGTAAAAGATGTTTGTTTGGGAAGAGAAATATTGTCCCTAATAAGTTACATTATTTTTTAGATCTATTAGATTTACCTTTTGTAATTAGTTGGTAAATTATTTAGATAGGGGGTTTCAACAAGAGATAAAGAAAGGAAACCTAACACTCTTGGAAGGACTCTCGACAAAGATGACCCATTAGTGAAAGAAATGGATAACATAAACATTTTAATATGATAAGGAAATTAACCAAAAAATTGAAGGATGGAAGCAAAATAGAATTCGTCAAATAAATATAGGTGATAATAAAAATATTTCAATCTCTTAAGAGTTTTATGATCTATAAGAAAATGGATTTGCATCATAATGTTTGTGAAGAATAAAATGTTGAAGACAAAAAGGATGAATTAAATGGAGGAGGAGGAAGAAGAAGAAAACAAACACACAAAAAAAACATGAACAAGAAAAAGAAATAGAAAAAAATAAGAAGAACAAAAGAAGAACAAGGTGAGGAGGAGGAGGATAAGTAGACAAATTAAAATAAAAAGAACAAAAAGTAGTAGGAAGAGGAGAACAAATAATGATAATAAAATAATAGCAATAACAAAAAGAGGATAAAAAGGAATAACAGTAGAACAATTAAAAAAACAAGATCAAGGACAAGAACAAAAAGTATTAGGAAAAGGAGAACAAATAAAAATAATAGCAATAACAAAAAGAGAAGAAAAAGGAGGAGAAAGAGCATGAACAAATAAAAAAACAAAATCTAATAACATCTTTTCACTCATTGTCATTATTTGAATTCTTTTTTAAAAAATTGATCATTCTATCAATGGTAAACTACCATCTACCATCTACCATCTACCGCCATTCAACTCTTCATTGAAATTGATGCTAACATTTTTATTATAATTGAAATTTTATAATCATCCACCTTATTCACCTCACTCACATTTCAATTAGCACCTTATATTGGATAAAGAATTGCTTAATACTAGTACCTATAATGGCTCAATTCTAAGATTATTGATCGATCCATTATTATTTAAGAGGGTTGATCTTGAACTGAATATCTCAAGGACTTCAAATGATGCTTCCTTAAGTAGAATTGATTAATTAAAATAATTTTTTATATAATAATGCTGTCTACTATCACTAATTAAAAAAAGAGAGATTATAGATGATGCGCGAATAATAAACATTTTAATCCTATGAAAATTAATTGACCATCTCATCCCATCAACTTTCATCGGACCATAAATAATTTGAATGGTAAAAAATTGACTCTTACATTTAAAAAATTAAATAACTAATAGTTAATTTAAATTATAAATATCACATAGGCACTTCAACTTTCATTGAACAATAAGTAACTTTAAATAGTAAAAAATTAACTCGCTTACATTTAAAAATTTAAATAACTAACATTTCTCCTATCTAATTCAAATAATAAGTATCACATAGACACTATTTATTCATCAATTAATTCTTATATATCCACCTCTCCTTTTATGAATCATCTTCTTCTTTATTTATTAATTATGATTATTTTTTAATTATATTCATCAATTAATTCTTATATCTCTACCTCTCCTTTTATGAATCATCTTCTTCTTTATTTATTAATTATGATTATTTTTTAATTATATGTAATTGAAGAAAGATATCTCTTTAATCATCCATTAATTGAAGAGAGATATCTTATATCTCTATCTCTACCTTTCCTTTTATGAATCATCATCTTCTTATTTATTTATTAATTATGATTAGTTTTTAATTATATGTAATATATTAGTATTAATTATTCTCAGCTTATTATTAATTAAAGAAAGATTTCTCTTATTATTAATTGAAGAAAGATATCTCTTTATTTTATTATAGATCATATATTAGATAATTTTTTCAACTTTCATTGAACCATAAGTAACTTTGAATAGTAAAACATTAGCTCGCTTACATTTAAAAATTTAAATAACTAACATTTCTCTTATCTAATTCAAATGATAAGTATCACATAGACACTATTTATTCATCAATTAATTCTTATATCTCTACCTCTCCTTTTATGAATCATCTTCTTCTTTATTTATTAATTATGATTATTTTTTTAATTATATTTATCAATTAATTCTTATACCTCTACCTCTCCTTTTATGAATCATCTTCTTATTTATTTATTTATTATGATAATTTTTTAACTATATGTAATTGAAGAAAGATATCTCTCTTTAATCATCCATTAATTGAAAAGAGATATGTTATATCTCTACCTTTCCTTTTATGAATCATCTTCTTCTTGTTTATTTATTAATTATGATTATTTTTTAATTATATATAATATATTAGTATTAATTATTCTCAGCTTATTATTAATTGAAGAAAGATATCTCTTATTATTAATTGAAGAAATATATCTCTCTTTATTTTATTATAGATCATATATTAGATTATTTTTTTCAACTTTCATTGAACCATAAGTAACTTTGAATAGTAAAAAATTAACTCTCTTACATTTAAAAATTTAAATAACTAACATTTCTCTTATCTAATTCAAATGATGAGTATCACATAGACACTATTTATTCATCAATTAATTCTGATATCTCTACGTCTCCTTTTATGAATCATTTTCTTCTTTATTTATTAATTATGATTATTTTTTAAATTATATTCATCAATTAATTCTTATATCTCTACCTCTCCTTTTATGAACCTTCTTCTTCTTTATTTATTAATTATGATTATTTTTTAATTATATGTAATTGAAGAAAGATATCTCTCTTTAATCATCCATTAATTCCTTTTATGAATCATTTTGTTCTTATTTATTTATTAATTATGATTATTTTTTAATTATATGTAATATATTAGTATTAATTATTCTCAACTTATTATTAATTGAAGAAAGATATCTCTCTTTATTTTATTATAGATCATATATTAGATAAATTTTTTCAACTTTCATTGAACCATAAGTAACTTTGAATAGTAAAAAATTAACTCGCTTACATTTAAAAATTTAAATAACTAACATTTCTCTTATCTAATTCAAATGATAAGTATCACATAGACACTATTTATTCATCAATTAATTCTTATATCTCTACCTCTCCTTTTATGAATCATCTTCTTCTTTATTTATTAATTATGATTATTTTTTAATTATATGTAATTGAAGAAAGATATATCTCTTTAATCATCCATTAATTGAAGAGAGATATCTTATATCTCTACCTTTCCTTTTATGAATCATCTTCTTCTTATTTATTTATTAATTATGATTATTTTTTAACTAGCATATATGTCTTAAATTTTAATTTAATCTATATAAAATACGCTAAGAGATATCCTTCTTGAGGCGTCTATTTCAATTTAGGGTGTAAAATTGACTAAAAATAGACGCCTCAAGAAGGATATCTCTCGACATATTTTATATAGATTAAATTAAAATTTAAGGTATATATGCTAGTGGCAGTCGTGCGACCCGACATGGAAAACATAAAATAAATGCAATATATAATTATATAGTATCTTCTTCTTGAGTTGAATTATATAATAGTATTTTAATATTATTATATTATTATATATCTAGGTATATGAAATATATCCATTTAGACTATTTTTAATAAATATATATGTTTTACAAGATTAAAGCATATACTAAAATGTAAGATATATAATGGAATTTATTTAATGATAATATAAAATATTATTTAATGGTCAGTATTATGGTTATGGATAGGGTTAAGATTAGTAATATGGTTAAAGTTAAGGTTAATTGTTAGGGATATGATAAGGGTTCACATCAAGGTTAGGAGTTGGTTTAGGTTTAGAATTATGGTTAGGGTTAGGATTTAGGATTACTGTTAGGATTACAGTTAGGGTTAGGATTAAGGGTAGTATCAATGTTAGGGTGTGGTTTAGGTTTAGTATTATGGTTGGAGTTAGGCTTTAGGATTATAATTAGGGTTAGGATTAGGGTTAGTATTATGGTCAGAGTTAAGGCTTACATCATTGTTAGGGATACAATTAGGGTTCTAACCAAGGTTAGGGTTTTGTTTAAGTTTAAAATTATGGTTAGGGTTAGGATTTAGGATTAATGTTAGGATTATGGTCAAGGTTAGAGTAAAGGATTCTATTATGGTCAACATTAAGGTTTACATCATTCTAGGGCTAGGGTTAGGGTAAGGGTTAGGGTTATGATTAGGGTTAGGTTTCACTGTTAAGGTTATGATATTGTTTAGGGTTTATATCATGGTTAGAGTTAGCATCAAATTTATGGTTTGGTTTAGGTCTAGGATTATGGTTAGCATTAGGGTTGGGGATTACAATTAAGGTTAGGGTTCGGGTTATGTCTAAGGTTTAGTGTTAGGGTTAAGTTTATGGTGAGGGTTAGGATTTATTGTTAGTTTTACAATTTTGTTTAGAGTTTATATCAAATTTAGGGTTAGGGTTAGGGTTATAATTATAATTGGGGGTAGGGTTAGGATTATTTTTGAGTTATGATTATATAATGTATGTTTAGCATTAGGATTAGGGTTTATTGTTAGGGTTAAGTTTAGTATTATCCCTAGGGTCAGGGTTTATTTCATTGTTAGGGTTTGATTTAGGTTTATGATTATGGTTAGGGTTATGGTTAGGTTTAGTGTTAGGGTTAAGTTTATGGTCAGGGTTAGGGTTTATTAATAGTGTAACCCTAATTATAGTTAGTGTTAGGATTATAATTTGATCTAGGATTGTTTGATGTCACATATCTTAGAGAATCATGTATATTACAAATAAATAGTAGCACAAAATATGTTTTAAAAATAAAAGATATTATTAGTGGAAGTTTTATACATTGCCAAACACCCACTTAAAATTTGTTTTAAATGGTATTATTTCTTTTATATTATATTATAATTCAAAAAAATGGCAAATCTTTCTAATTTACATGTTAAATATTGTAAAAAAATGTTAATTTTTTTTTTATATTTAGCTGCTAAACATTTAACATTTCATATATATTTGTTAAACAACCATTTAAAACATATATTTAAAGCCACACATTTAGAAAACCACACGTATAACAATTAATATTGTTGTCCTTTCAACTCTCATATAGGAGAAAAACTTCATGCTTCGCTACAATGAACTTGAATAAGTGAGAAGTGATGAAGTTCAAATAATAAGTAACTGCATGAATATTGCTTCATTGTAATGGTGTAAATACATCGCGAATTATTCAATGATGAGAATGGTATTATGTCCTTTATTTACAAGATGATCAAAATATACTTCTTTCATAATATCTGGAAATTTGGACACTATTGCAGATGCATCATGATATTTTTTAGCAACATCTTCCATTTTTAATATTTCAAGTTCTTCGACATCATCAATCATTAAGCTCGTGTTTTCAATTTCTTTTACAGTTTTGTTGTAGCATTCTAAAACAATTCTCGCACATTTGTCAATAGGAGTTTAAACAAAATTGTCTGAGTTTACAGATGCAGTTGGACTTTGAACAATGATTTCTGATTCTTATTGTGAAACATCCATATTTCCAAGTATTTGCTGAAAATAAAAAAAATAGTAAAATTAGGGTTATCATTTAGGAACAATGATAATAAAGTATTCTTAATTTGTGATAAAATTATAAAATCACTATATTTAGTAGCACAAACAATGTCTGAAAAAAATAATGAAAACATTTATTTGTAATTGAAGCAAATTAAATCATTAGATTTGGTTATTAGTTGGCTTACTATGTTTAAATGTCACTAAAAACATTTAAAATGAAATAAAAAATATAAAACCATAAGAAAATGATGTTAAATAAAGGAAATTAGCCTTTATATTTGATTAAATTATTAAATTGAAATATATTCAATGACTTACTAAATGTTGAGAAATTATGTAGAGAATGATTGTTTGTTTAAATTAGATAAGAATAGTCATTCATGAATGCGTCCATCTTGCTTTTCAATCATAATATGTAGATATATTATCATATTGATTTTACATAAAACTATTTACATCTCATAAAAATATTATTTAACAAAATATATTTTGGTCTAAATTAACCTACAATATATGATTAAATAAAAAAATTAATAAAAAAAAAATCATCAGAATAAGATATTTTTTTTGATAAGTAAATTGTTGGATTGGGCCAGGTCCCTTTATATTATATCCAAAAAAGATAGAACAAAATAGTGTTTTCTTGTGGCTACAACCTTGCCTGCTCTCTCCTTATCTATTTGTATGTTAACACCAAAAATCCAGCCATCTGTAGCTACAAAACTGCTCGTTTGTACGATCTATTACATTGTATATTCCGGCTAACATAACTAAATAAACCGATAATTATACAGACAATTAAAAAAATTTAATAGGAAACCCAACCTTAGTAGAGTCGTCTACGCTTTGCATCCCTCGGTCCTCGTAGCTCACTGAACAGTGGGTTGTTTGGGTCCAGTGACAGCCCTCATTTTTCTACTTCTTTCTTCATCCTCCTGGAGTGGGCTGCTCAAGGAGCTATCGAGAAATCCCCTTTGCATATTTTGTGCGCCGGGCCTCTTGCTATGTCTTCTACTTCTCTAACATCATCTGCCATCCAGTCCTCTCTACAATCTGGTAGAGTTGGCGCATCCAGCCTGTCCTCCTCCCCGTCGCTTTCATCTAGTACACAGTATCCTTCCTATTTTTTGTACATCCGCATCCATTATCTGGTCAAAGGAGGAAGGATACCGTCTGCCCTCTGCAGAAATTCCAAATTTTTTTCCATGTCAGTCCTCCTGCTTCTCAATTCTTCTAGCTCCATCGTGGTGACTAGGGGAAACTTCTTGACCTCTCCCATGAAACCCTGGTCAGTCCCTAGATAGTACTTTTGGGGCATAGGAACCATGTTTTGTGCATCCACATTGTCAAGCACTGCTTCTATATCCCCTAGGTATTTATGTTGGAAGAGTCCTTGGCACAAATTTTTTGCCTTGGATTTCACCACACCTATTGTTAGGGCTAATGCCAAGAACATGGATGTGATATTTTTGTTGACCCTGTACTTGTGGTAAGCCCATAGGAACTCTATCCCTAGGACCTCTTTAACCGCATGTAGGATAAGCGGGTGCCTCATTGAAAGCATTCGCAACAACCTCTAGTCCGTCACATCACCAAAAAGTGACACCATGCTCCTTGTGGATTGTAGACAAATAGGGGTATCCATCCTGATCAGAATAAGATATTAGTTGGCTTAATATGGTTAAATGTCACTAAAAACATTTAAAATAACATAAAAAATATAAAACCATAAGAAAATGATGTTAAACAAAGTAAATTAGCCTTTATATTTGATTAAATTATTAAATTAAAATATATTCAACGACTTACTAAATGTTGAGAAATTTTATATAGAATAAATGTGTCCATTTTTCTTTTCAATCATAATATGTAGATATTATATCATATTGATTTTACATAAAACTATTTACATCTCATAAACATATTATTTAATAAAATATATTTTAGTCTAAATAAACCTACAATATATGGATAAATAAAAATAATAATTTATACATTTTTCTCCTCAAAAATTAATTTGCATCAATCAATGTATTTCAACTACCAAACTCTTTGAATATCCAATAAATTGAACCAAGTGTAGATTCTTATTACCAAACTTTTGGGTGAGGAGAAAAAGTATCATGATTATAAGAGAAGAGATAAGTAGCATTGCTAATTTTTGAAAGTACAAGTTTCAAGAATTTTGTTAACAACATTTATTAGATCAAATAACTTCTAAGGATTTTAGCTTGCTTTCTTCTTCCTTTCTTATGGCAACTTGTTTTCCTCTCTTAATTTTTTCATATTTGTCATATGTGAAGGGCGGCGTAATCCGTAGTCCTTGCAAAGATTTGACACGTGATATTGCTACAAATGTGAGACCACTTCTTTCAGTGGGGCCTATATCAATAGTGGCTTTGTCTAGTATCAACCCTTGTGATTTATGTATGGTGAAAGCCCAAGCCAATCTCAAAGGAATTTTCTTTGTGCTAGCTTTGTCAATTGCTGGAATTGGAACTCTTTGGGGATGACGATCATCAAATGGAATTTCTGAGTAACCATCAAAATCTACAAGTACATATGACGGTGGAAAAGGTGGTGCACTTCCAGGTCTATATACAATACTTCGAATATATCCTAGTACTCCATTGACAAGACCTGCTTCTATCCATAAGTTTGAAGTTAATATCACCCTTGCATTTTTGCTAAGTAATAGTTCCATGTCGAACTCATCATTTCCATCACCTTCTATAGAACTAAGTGTTTTTGTTTTTACAATGATGCTTCGTGCAATAGGGTTTTTTAATGAGTACAATTTTCTCTTGTTATGACTGTGCACATTATCATTTGTCGAGAATAAATGAACACTATTTTTGAACTCATCATTTGTTGCAATACTCATGTTTCCATTTGATCTTGACATAAGTAACATCCAATCATCTATTGTCGGGTTTGCATCCCTTATGTTTGTTAGAAGAAGACAAAATCTTTCTTGTTCATTGCTTTGTCCATATTGTCTAAAAATACGACTCAAAGTAACTACCGTTTTGAATTCTTCCCACAGTATCCTTGCACGCCTTTTTCTTTCATATGCCACTCTATCTTTGACAAGAGACAATTGTGCCAAATCTCTGACCAATATCATAAATATACCTGAAAAATATTTTAATACACATATTGAGCAATAGGTAAATGTGTTAAAAATGTAGATCTATTATTCTAAGAAACTTAAATGTTAAACATACCTCCAAAACTTTTATGACTATTTTCTGGAAATGCTTGTCCAAGATGAGAGTCTATGTTTTCAAGTAACATCTCTCCCAAGAATTTCATTTCATCTATTAATATGTACTTTATGTGAGAAATTTCCTCTTGGAAAGTCGTAAGTCTTGTTTCTTGTAGCTCACTGAATTCTTGTATTGGAATTCTCAACTTAGAATGAATCGTTGATGCTCCAATGTTGAATGCTGCAACTCCTGTTGGTGCAAGTAGAAGTAGAGGAGAGCATTATGGAGAGGCCGCATTTTGTAATGTTTGACTTATTGCACCAATCAAGTATGACTTACCTATTCCTGCCATGCCTTGAATTATCATATTAAAGGGTGATACATTTTGATATGTATGATAATGGTACATTATAATGTTGATTGCTTTGTTTTATTTGTCATTGAGGTTTCCATAGTCCACACATTGTGGTATGTCATCATGAATAAGACAACCACAATTTCTCATTATGTTAATGAAATTTGTAGCTTCATCCGTGTATTGTTCACCTTGAAATTATTGACACTAGTCTGTCTGTCGATCTATATCTCTTCTGCCCAATATATCTATTTTTGAAACTTGCATAATCTATCCATGATGAAGTCTAGATAAAATTTCCCATTCATTCTCTGTGGTAGTACCTTGGGCATTATTGTCTTCACATTCTGAATCAGCCTCATTTTCACTATTTTCAATATCTCCTCTCCTTTCTAGGTGCCATTGATTATATCTAAAGTTATCCCATGTTGCAACTATTGATTCATCATTGTGGCCAATATCTGTGTGAATTTCATGAAAAGGCTTATAGAGAAACAATTCTGAAGAGCAAAAATCAATCCATTTTTCTGAGTGATGTGCAGGATTTGATTGAAATATAGGAAATACTC